>NW_019744122.1:447934-469564 GCF_002891405.2 Cryptotermes secundus
GAAATAAGAAAACGGAAGGCTAATTGGATTGGTCATGTTTTACGCAGAAACTGCCTTCTAAAAGAAGCTATCGAAGGAAAGATAGATGGGCGGATAGAAGTGACAAGAAGACGAGGAAGAAGACGTAAGAAGATGCTGGATGACCTTGGGGACAGAAGAGGATACTGTCATTTGAAGGAGGAAGCTCTAGATCGCATTAAGTGGAGGAACTGTTTTGAAAGAGACTGTGGACCTGTCGTCTTGACAGATTACTGATGATGATGATGAGTTCAGTACATTTTATCACCTTTGATATTCATGAAATACCAAATACAGTAATATTCTGAGTATTGTAATGTTCCAAAACACAGTTTCTTGCTGAATAATATAAATTGAAAATATCTGCAAGCAAAACATACTCATAACTGAAAACATTTGGACCAAGACAGATGAAATAAATACAGAATAGAGAATGTGACATATTACAGAAACTTATAAAAATAAAGTTATTTTATCATTATGAGAGTCAAACTGATATGGCAGAAGAAGGCTGGTCATGAAGACTGGATAAGGGAAAAATAAATACTAACAGAATAACCGAAGAACCTTTTGGAATATGAACACTTGGAACATAATATTAAGCAGTATAAGAGAAACAGGCTTTTGAAAATGTCGATGTGATCATATTGTTAGCATACTGGTAAAATGTGGTGTTTTGGTTTTCTCTTTATCAATTATGAGCTTTCAGGTTCTCTTATAAGCCTAGAGTTTGTTAATTATTACTTAGTTCCAGTGTGGGGCACTAGTTATCATAATAAAATGGGAAGCTACATTTTTAAATCTGCCATCTTGTTGTTTATAAACCTGAAAAAAATATTACTTCAGTGAAGTTGCACATGTTTTGGATACTTGCTAGCACATCAAATTTCATGTCCCCACATTAAATGATTCTATTGAAAAGTTTGCATGGTGACATTGGATTATATAACGATTATGTGATCTCTACTCTGATGATGCTAATTTACTGATAATCCATCTCTCCATTAAGAAACCATTTGTGGGGGACAGACAACGCAGATCAATGGAGTCATTGACATGATGATACTATAAATCTTTTTTATAAAGAAAGAAAGTAGGCCAAATGACATTTCAAGAATTGAACTAGACAGTGATGGTAGGAGGCCTGTTCCCTAGTCATACAACCAAGGAATTCTTTTAAAATTTATTATGTAGTATTTACCCAGAGGATGAATCCCATGCACAAAATGTTTCAGCACACCAACACCATATGTCTGTTTAGATCGGCGAACTGTCACCAGTCCTGGATTCAAACCAAACAGAACTGCTCCTCGAAGAATTGTTAATGACACACCCTATACACCAAGAAGACATATAATATTCACAGGATTATTCAAAATATATACAAAATTTATGTAAATAAACTACAAAAAAAAAAACACTTCTAAGACCAATGCATAAGTGAGAGGATAATATACAAATGGAAAATAGAGAAATAGGCTGTGAACTGAAAAAAATTGGCTCAGATTGAAGTTCAGTGGTAAGCTGCTAAGAGCTAACAAATAAACTCCATAGAGCAGAGTCCTCAAGAAGCCAACAGTTGCTTAGCTACTCAAGAATCTCCCTATGTTCTTCGGAAAAAGAAGGTTCATTACTATGTTAAAAAAGACCCGCCACTGGTCACTAACACAAGCCAGACGATTCAACCCCCCCCCCAAATCCTATTTCTCTAAGATCCATATTTAGCCTATTTTCCTTATTTTGAAAAAATAAATGGAGGCTTGTGAGATCACATTGCTGTTTATCTGTCTTTCTCTCTGTCTCTCTATATGTATACCCATCTGTGTCTGTCCATGTCTCTGTGTCTCTGTCCATGTCTATGTATCCATTCCATAGGTTGAAATAACGTTTTGGATTCATAGAAATCAACTGTTTCAAAACTCTTCACACGATGGAGAAACCATAAATTACTTTTCCTTGGATTTCACACCAAAAAATGTTTCAAACGAAACTTGTGTATCCTAGTGAAATACAAATTCTATATTACATATAGTACTTTGCATGATGATTTTCTTTTGAGAAAATCAATGCAGATTGGTCCATGATATAAGCTTTATCTATGTTTATGATGAAAATCATATATCATGCATGTTAAAATGAATTACAAAATTAGGAAGGATTATAACTTTACCTGTGGTATGATAACTTTCACTTTGTCACCAAATGTCTTCCTAACTTCATGCTGCAGGATCTGAGACTCTGCAAATCCTCCAACAAGAAACAAAAACTTGATGCCATTCACTCTTGGACTTTCCAGAACATCTCGAATGTGCTAAAACACATTAACTATGATTCAGAAATAAACATGATGATCAAAAGATATTTATGAACAGTGCTTATGATCACAATTCTCACTTCAGTCTCTCAAAGTGAATGCTAGAACAATAGGTCATGAACGTTCCCTCTCCCATCCCTCCTTATTACATTTAACCTGATGTCATAATATTCTGATACAAGAGCCATATTTTGAATTTAGGCCCATGCTCATGCCATAAGCACGGTTTTCTTCAATATGCTGTCTTTCAGCAACTATATACTTCTGCCACCATGTGTGAAGTTGTTCTAAGCATTTCTGGAAAGCACCATATTCGACTTCTTGTGGCGCAATCTTCAAAGCCACTAGAAATAACAAGTCTTCAGTTGATGCCTTTGTGCAGTAAGCGGTAAAGATTATGTAGTATGAAAATGGGAGAGAATGGTAGGTGAGGGAGCTGAACAACATGCTGCTGCAATGCTACAGCACAGGCAGCAATAAGTGTGCCAGTGCTTTATCATGCAGGAGCACTCGTCTTCTTCACTCACATTACAGGATATGGCAGGTGAATTAATTCTCCTTGTTAACTATTCTATCCATGGGAATAAATATGTGGTGCACTATGACCAATGACTCAAGAAGTATTTCCAATATCACCTTATGTTTCGTGGAATCCTGTCAGAAATATATGCTGTCATTGACAGGAGCTGTTCTTATGAACAGCACCTGCTATGGGAACTGCAATTGTAGCTCCAGGTTCCATCACCTGTGATGATACTTCAGAGAAAATCCAGATTGTGAAGTCCAGTTAACAATCTGGACTTGCACTGAAGAGCACATCACATTGTGTCAGATTTCTAGGTGCAGTGTGTTGTAAGATGCAATGTACCTTCAGAGCCTTCCTGGGGATAGTGTGTCATCTACAAACCAAAATTCTGACTTCTATTACAACCATTTATACTGGTTGATGATGGTCAGAGTGCACAACCTCCTGCAGTAATTCCTCACATTCCACAATATTGCAGACTATCCACTGCAAAGGTCACCTTGAGGTGGCTCACAAGTGTCCTCAAACCTGTGATGCCACTCACACACCTTGGATCAGTCTATGGTCTGTTTTTCTTAAGCGCTTATAATGTGTCTGTAGCTGATTTTCCCAGTTGGTGGCAAAATTATATTTAGCCCAGTACTCAAGGTCATCCAATTTTCCACTTCGAAAATATCCATGCTCCACTCTTTCTTCTGGGACTGATTATGCTTTTTAGTCTAACAGCAACTGGACAATTTTTCTGTGTGTAGGAGGCATAACTATATCTGCATGCACAAGGAGGCTCCAGTCTACCTGCCACATCACTGTATTTGGTTCTCTCCAGAATGCTTTGAAATATTCTTGTGTAACCAATGAGTCCATGGATAAATTCTGTGTATCTTTCCTCTGAAAATTTAGAATCTCTTAATATACACATTTTACCTTACAGAGTTAATATTCTGAATATAACAAATAAATGTCTAGATGCAAGACACTGGTAAAGCAGCAGTTCTCAATCTGCGATATCAGAGCACTTTTCCATGGATTTCTGTTTCTATTTGACATCATACAGTCATGTACTAACCGAAGGTCACTATCATTTGAATGAGTTCCAGATCAGTTACTTTACACTCTGTATTTTATTGTATTTGTCTTACAGGATTACAGCTCTACAATAGTGAATATGCAATTTTCTTTTAAGAGAACAAGTGTCAAAAGAACCTCTCGAACTTGGGCCCAATGTTTGGGAGGCCAAGCTCTGCCTGTCACAAGCCAGGAGAAAGAAAGGAGTGACTGGCTTTGGGTGGTAGCACCTAGTAAAGCCCCTTGCAAGTATGGTTAAGACCACAATGTCAGCAGCGGCAGAGAGGAAAACACTCGGTATGGCGGAACTGACAGAAGGGGCAACACTTAGTCATACTGGGAAGCCGATGAACATCGCAGTTAGAAGTCAGCAGTTCCTCCTGTACCAGTATAGAGCTGAAGCCAGAAGTTGGAAGGGTCTATAACTGGGTACTACAAGACAAAGATGATGGACATTGGTATGGCTTGTAAATTGCGAAGGGTGGAAGAAGCTCTTTGAGTTGTAGTGAAGACAACCCTATTAAGGGTAAAGTACCCCAAAAACAAGACTTCCAGACCCACTGGTTAAGGGCTGGGCTTAAGGATGTCGACCTTATCCCATAAAAAACTCTTATCGCAATGCCTTTACATTTATTGAATGACCCAGTAAGATTATATGGATGACATGGCAGTGGCATTCATTCATTCATTCATCAGTAATCTGTCAAGACGACAGGTCCACAGTCTCTTCCAAAACAATTCCTCCACCTAATGCGATCTTGAGCTTTCTCCTTCAAATAAAAATATCTTCTTCTGTCCCCAAAGTCATCCAGCATCTTCTTACGTCTTCTTCCTCGTCTTCTGGTCAGTTCTATCCGCCCCTCCGATTTGTTTTGTCTCTATCTCGCATACATGGTATCTCTGTTTTTGGAAAGTTTTTCCATTTGCTTTCCACATCGCAGTACAACAAAATCGCAAAATTTTAGAAAATTGTTCTGTAAATATAATCATTAATATAATAGCGGTACCCGGCCACGCATTGCTGTGGCTCAGGCAGTGGCATATGGAACTGAAAAAGTAATGCAGGATTAACAATAGCAATAGCAATCAATGTTACAACCTTGGAAAATGGTAGAAATTGCAGATGAAGCTAGAAAATTCAAAATAACTATTTTAGCAATTCAAGAAACTGGATGGCTTGGACAAGGGAGAAGAGGGAGAATAGATAAACAAGATTATTCAGTATTTTATAGTGGATCAAATTCTAGGACTGGACAATGTGGGACTCGTTTTATAATTGATCCACAAGTCATAGAATGTGTAAAATTAGGTTCAAAGGGCGTTTTAGAAATGTCACAATAATTTCAACATATGCACAAACAGAACAAGAATCAACAACAAGAAGAGAACAAGCATGCATTTTATAATCAACTTCATAGAGAATGCTCAAAAATACCAAAATATGATATGTTAGTGATTCTAGATGATATTAACACTCAAATTTGGATAGAAGCCTTTTTAAATAATGTGGCTGGAAAATAAACACTTCATACTGAAACAAATGATAATGGAAAAATGTTAAGTGAGCTGCCAATGGTAGATAATTTTATTATAAAAAGCACATGTTTTAATCACAAGGATGGACTGCATATGTTACAGAGAACAACAAGACAAACATATGATAAATACAAGAAAAGTAGGTAAAAGGCTAATAAAATAATTCACAGTAAAGAGGAAGCTTATATCCAAAAGGAAATAGAAAATATTGAGTTTTTAAGTAATCAAAATGACATTAGGTAATTTTATCAAGCTGTAAAGAAACTGAATAAAGGATTCCAACCATGCCCAGATATCTGTAAAAATATAAATGGAAATGTAATATGACACCAATTAGAGATAAAGAATAGATGGGTCGAATATTTTGAATAAACTTTTAACAGGGCAAATGGACGAGAGACAGAAAAAGTACAGTACATCATTGCTGAAACCGAGATTGAATCTCCTTCATTACTTGAAGTTAAAACAGCAATAAATAAACAAAAAACAACTGAGTACCTGGTGAGGATTTCATAGAGCCAGAACTTTTAAAGAATGGTGGACAGAGTCTCTTGGAAGCACTTCATAAAATTATTTTTTCCATATGGGAGAAAGATGTTATACCCAAAGAAAGATACACTGACTTGATATACTCTATATTTAAAAAGGAGAGAAGCTGGAGTCACAAGAATTACAGAGGCATTACACTACTCAATATAGCCTACAAAATCCTTTCTTGTATTATTTTAGAATGCATAAATCAATATGCAGATAGTATCCTAGAGGAATACCAGTGCTACTTCAGGCATGGAAGAAGTACAATAGAACAAATATTTATTATACATCAACTCATGGAGAAGTGTTTTGATTTTAACTCTGATCTTCACATATTATTTGTTGATTATAAAACAGCTTTTGATAACATTAATAGAACAGAGCTCCTAAATGCAATGGGAAGCTATGATATCCCCAAGATGTTTGTTAGACTTTTAGAAATGGCTATGAAAGATAATGATGCAAAAATAACAATTGGTGGAAATGTAAGCAAATCAGTTAATGTTTTGCAAGGAGTGAAGCAGAGATATGGCTTCTGAGTAGTTCTCTTCAACCTGGCACTGGATAAAGTACTGAAGGAGTTAAAATTAATTGGAAGTATACTTTATAAGTATAAACAGGCATGTGCTTATGCTGATGACAGCCCTTATAGCAAGAAATATGCCAACACTCCAGGAAATGTTAATAACTTTCAATGGAATATTCAGTCAGTAAAATGACTGGTCATGGACTTTGCAGACTTTGATTCCTAGCAGAGGCAGGGATTTCTCTTTTTGACACCACATCCAGAGCAGCTCTGGTACTCACGTAACCTCCCATCTGATTGGTTCTGGGGTTTACGTTCTTGAGAGTAAAGTGGCCAGATTTTGAAGCTGACCACATGTCTCTATATAGTACTGAAGTAAGATTACCTCCATTGTCCAAACGTATTCATTTCATGGTGCTTAGTTACAGGGACAATTTGACCTTTGCCTTGTAGACACTGAGAAAATAGTATTTGCTCAGAAAACCAAGAGGCTGGCACAACACTGACACACCTCAAATTTTTATACATTTAAATTACAGAATGTATGAGAAGTTGGGGTCCATCATTAACAAACCTGTATTATTTTATCCAGCATTGGTCTGAAGAGTTCCATCATCACTTTAGGTTGGAGTCTCAGCATCCCTTGTGTAGACCAAGTTATGTCCTTTCTCCCATATTTCTTCACTGCCTGTTCAATCTGGAATATCAAATTCATCTAGTTTTCAGGGATTTACAATATTCACAAAAACTAAAGAAAAATAATTGCAGACCCAACTATCTTAGCTGTTTTTACATGGATTGGGAAAGGGGATTTCTTTTATTTCCTCAGGTATCTGTGACATATTTCAGTAAGAAACATTTTAAGATGGATTTTGGATCTATGTACACCAAATCCCTTTAAAGGAGTTTTGCCACAAAGGCATAATTCTGAATTGGAAAGGACTGTGAACAATCTGTGCTCTGTATGTAAGATTCACATTTTAGAAACGAATTCTAAATTGTAAGATTTGAGGCTTTCACGGCGGTGACTATGAAGAATGCAGTCTTCTGGGATTTGGCACCGTGTATATGTGGTGTTAACCGACGTTTCGGAGGAACGTATCGCCCCCATCTTCAGGGTTGAAGAAAAAGTATAAGTAAATCTGCAAGCGACAACACCGTGAGACACGATAAAGCAGACTAAAGAGTATACCGTTAGAGCAGAGAGGGAAGGGGATGAACTGCAAGTGAACAAGTGANCTAAATTATTCAAATTTATTTTGGCTATAAAGATGAAAGCTACAACAACAACAACAACAACAACAACACGATGATAATGATGAAAACAACAACAGCAGCAGCAGCAGCAGTAATAATAGTGATAATGATGACTATAACAATAATAATTCAGTTCATTTATTGAACTTCTTGACAACAGTCATAAAGCCAATCAGAGGCAAGCACTGCAGAAAACTCTATAGTGGAACAGAAAATGTAAACAGGCATTAATGAAAAGGGAACATATGAAAGTAGAAAAAGAGAACACAGTTAGAAATAACTGGATACTAGACACTCAGTGATACAAATAAAACTAAGGACCTGAACATACAAACCTTACACACTATTGCATATTTTATTAATAAAAGTTAAATGGTAAAACTATCCTTGTAACAGGCTGCGGAGGCCCATAGGGTTGTGAGAGGTCAAGGTTCTCACATTTTCTAGATATTCGGCTCCCAGATGACAGTGAGGTTGTCAGCCTTAACTGCCAGCAGCCCTTTAACCCCAAGGAAGATTCCTTGTACTCATTTCTCTTAGAAGCTGAGTCAACCCCAGAACCATAGTGCGGCTGGAAGGATTAGATCAATTGAAAAATCCATTGACTTCATCGGTAATCGAACCTGCAACCTTCTGCCTTGTAACATAGCACCTCAACCAATTACACTACTGCATGCCCCTACATATTTTATTAATATGTTTAATAATGTCAATTAATATGATGCATGATCTTCAGCTGAAACATATCTAGTTGAAGGACTAACCTTTACATGACAGTGAAAATTAAAAATAAAATAGTCCCTGATTAACCCAGTCAGTATGCCTAAACTAACAGAATCAAGCATGGACAAGAAAATAAGTTTGCTCTTGAGGACACCACATGAATTGAAGTGTTAAACAATGTGACTTAACTAATATGTCATATATATCATCACAAGTGCCAATAAAAATATTTGCTATACCATACAGCTGAAAAATTTCTTTGAATTTCAGATGAACCAGTTGATTTAATGGAGTTGCAGGTGATAGAAGTGACCTTAAGTTTGGACTGGACTAAGACAATATACTGTACAAAGCTACTGGTAGTCAGAAAGTGAAATATATGTAATGAATCAAGTCTTAACATTTTTAAACCTCAAGAAAGAACTTGATCAACATAGTGGAAGTAAAGTCTGAAGTCCAACAAAATTCTGCAGTCTTTGACACATTGGAAAGGAGCTACTATATGTATTTCTATATTGATAATGTTAAGAAAACGATGATGATGATGATGATGATGATGATGATGATGACGTCAATGCATTGTCTAGCACCATTTATTACAACAGCAGCTCTGTGTACACACTTGTATTTTTTAATTTAAGAGCATAAAATATTTATTGAAGAAAATATACAGTTTATTTTTGTCATTTAGCATATGGTCTCTAATCATTCTGATGGCAGTAAAATGTTCCTTGTAGAATGAACATTGTTCACTGTGCTCTCAATATGTAATTTATATTTGATATCTACGTATTCAGTTAGTGGGGTAAGTGAGGTGTTTCACATTACATACTAAGCTTCTCTTACCTCTTTGCCTTTGGATTTACGATAATAATCAATGAAGGCAAAAGGTGGAAAAATGTTGAATGATGAATCTCGATGAGGACTAGCACTTCTTTTGCGGGCTTCAAAACTCAATAAGAGTTCCACATATGCAGCCGGACGCTTTAGCTTGAATTGATCCATGAATTCGGTATCAAATATATCTTCAAGTAGTCGTTCAAACTCATAATCAACACCTGAAAAACAAGTATTCCTCATTTAATATGTGCCACTACACATATGTAAGGCATATATGGGACATAGAAGTAGATTTGCACATGTTCTAGAACTCAGCACTAAATTGAAAGTTTACCTTCACCCTCCAGCTCTCTTTACTCCCCGTTAAATGTTCAATACTTTCCACTGGGTAAGATGTTAGGTAGGTTTCAAAGTCAGTCTGAATATGGTGGCAAAGAAACCCAGTCTACCATCAACTGAATGCAATCTGTTCAGGCCACAGCCCATCACTTTAATGACTGACCTACTATGCCTCAATCTGTATATATAAACCAAATTTCAGAAAATCAATTACAGTACTGCTTTCTTCACAACAAAATAAATTTTATTTTTGAATGAAAGTTTCCCTTCATGCAACCAAAAATAAAAATAATTACTGAATATACAGCACAGTAAGACTCTCATTTGTTTGTCTGATAGAATAATTTAAAGAAGAAGTTAATGAAAGCCCAAAATAAAATTACAGTACTTTATTAATGAATACATGAATACAAAAGTATTAAAAACAAATTATACAAAGGAACCTAGTATGGGGTATAATTTATTTGTAAACTGTAACATTGACTGGAACCAAATCAGATCAACTGTGTGTGTCTGTGTGTGTGTGTGTGTGGAGCAAAAAAAAATGAAGCTATCCCTGTAACAGGCCATGAAGGCCCATAGGGTTGTGGGATGTTGAGGGTCCCACATTATCTAGACAATCGGCTCAAAGATGGCGGTAAGGTTGTCAGCCTTTTACTTCCCAGGAAAATTAATTAATTAATTCCTGGTACTCATTTCTGTTAGAGGCTGAGTCGACCCCAGGGCCATAGTGCGGCTGGAAGGATTAGGTCAACTGAAAAAATCTAATGACCTCATCAGGAATTGAACACGCGACCTTCTGGCTTGTAGCATAGTGCCTCAACTAACTATGCTACCATGTGCCCCCCCCCCGTGTGTGTGGAGTATGGCTTCTAAACGAAACCAATTTATTCTTGCTTCTGGTAGTGGTATTTTAATGCAGAAGGTGTTATGATTAGAATGAATAACTTTATTACCAGAGCCATGCTTGTAATCAGGAATTCTAATGTTGGGTTGACACAAGCATGAGACACTATGCATTAGTGAGGATAGCAGTAACAGGTCTGACTTTTATTCAGGTTAGTGCCCAGTTTGAATCTGAGCAGGACACCGTGATCCTTACTGAATTGTTTTTGGCTTTCATCAGTGTTTCCAGGCTGAAGGTGAATTTAATCCTCATCAATACTTTTCAGTTCATTGTACATGCTAATCTCCTTATCTGATTGAATTTTAAATAGATTCTGGATAACATATATCATCTTTAAATTTCTCACTGATAAACATACAGACTACATACAGACTTTCAGTATCTTTCATAAAAATTTCATCAAGAGAAACCTTTGTGAACAAGATAAACAAAAGAATCTTGAAATTCAAAAACTCTACACTGTTATGCCATCACTTACACATTGTGGCATGGAGACCTGTTGTTAGATAATGACAGCAAAATAAGCAACTATGTAACAGCTGTTGCTAAGTAACAGCTACAGACACAAACATGTCTCCATGGCAGCAAGAGAATTTAACAATAATGGAAGCGGTGTTTTCTGCACAGCCCATGCCCAGATGTTATAAGCAGGGCTAGTTAGCTGTTGAGTGAGTTGGTGGGTGAGTTAGTTAGAGGGCTGCTGGGACTCAGTTGTTGTGAGCTGTTGTGGTGAGAAGCTGGTAGCTGAGGCTGTGGACAGTTCGGTAATTCACAGAGGAAGTGGAACATCCACCATCTGAAGCCAGTACCAAGCAATGACTGGTGAAGACATGACTGTGGACACTAATGTGTGTGTGTGTGTGTCTAATAGTGAACGCTAAAATGTAGTCACAGGTTTATCAAAAAGTCCAATACATCAGTCATCAATCCAAAACCTGTCTATGGTACCTTCAGAATGTGACAATATATAGATGAACTACGTAGCACGTCCACAAAGTAAGTTTCCCACTCATCTGACTGTAAAGTGCGGTCAGCGATAAAGTTTTTGAATGCACAGAATATAGCGCTGATCAAAATTCATCATCAGCTGTCCCGGGTCTATGGGCTTAACGTCATGAGCAAGCAGATGGTGCATCACTGGGGCAGACAATTTTCAGCGGGTCAACAAAGTGTGCATGATGAGAAGCGCAGTGGGTGGCCATCCATCATTACAGACGACCTGGTGGAGCTTGTGCAGGAATGCATTATGGAGAATCGTCGCATCACAATTACGGAACTCAGCAGTCATGTCCCGCAGATTTCCCGCTCCTTGTTGCACGAAATTGTCACGGAGCACCTGTTGTTCAGGAAATTGTGCGCCAGGTGGGTGCCGAAGCAACTGACACCAGAACACAAAACAAAGCGCATGGAGTCAGCATTGACATTTCTGCAGCGGTACCATGATGACGGCGACGAGTTTCTGGAACTGATCATCACAGTTGATGAAACGTGGATTGCACATATTACCCCAGAAACCAAGCAGCAGTCAATGCATTGGCATCACAGTGGATCTCCCTGTAAGACAAAATTCAAGCAGACGTCGGCGTGGAAAGTGATGTGCACGGTATTCTGGGACAGACAGTGCGTTCTCCACATCGACTTCCTGACCAGAGGTTAGATGGTGAATGCTGAGCATTACTGTGAAACACTGCAGAAATTGTGACGGGCCATTCAGAAGGAGCGGCGCGGGATGTTTAGTGCCGGTATTGTTTTCCTGCATGATAACGCTAGGCTGCACATGGCACGACGGACAGCAAGTCTCCTGCAGGAGTTCAGCTGGGAGGTGTTTAATCATCCACCCTACAGCCCGGACCTCGCTCCCAGTGATTTCCATCTTTTCCTACACCTCAAGAAATTCCTGTCTGGTGAGCATCAGCGTTTTGAGAATGACAGAGAGGTGGAGATGGTTGTCACACAGTGGTTCCAATCCCAGGCGGCAGACTTCGGCAACACAGGTATTCAAAAGTTGGTCCCACGATATGACAAATGTCTCAATTCTGGTGGTGATTATGTTGAAAAATAGCTGAACACTTGCTATATCTGTTGCAATAAATATTTCCATGAAATTGTTTTTTGTTTCTCTAAACGGCCCCAGGGAAACTTACTTTGTGGACGAGCCTCGTACTTGTAACAGGGAATAGTTTCTAAACTTCAGTCATCCTTTATCATGACAAACCATGTGGAACCAGCCTCATTATTCAGTTTATGTGTTGAGAAGAAAATGATTACATAACCTACATACCAACATAAAACACAGCATGAAATTCAAATGATTGTCACTCACCCATGGATCCCCAAGGTCCACCTGTAGCTTTGTGAAGTTCACGTAAGGTACCATTACATTCACTGAGTTCATGAACCGTGATGTCCACTGTCCCTCCTCCACAGTCCACCACCATATAACGTGTACCTACACATGATATTTTAACACTGAACTTTCCTGGCAAAAGTATCTATTACAACAGGGCTGCCCATCTTTAAACCATTGAGGGACCAGTAGTATATCAGATATCTACTTGAGGGCCACATTATAAAGAACAATTTTTCCCAGTATACCGATACAAATCTCTGCCCTGCAATGATCAGATCCATGAAGTAAAAACACACGAATAACAATTGGACAAAAAAAATTACCCATCCAGTAATTTTGTTCTGTCAATGTATCTCATTAAGCTCATTTTATAAAATTTAATATTTTTTATTGCTACTTATTATTTACATTTCAAAGTTTGTAAGGCTGGTGGAGATTATGATAGTTCTGTGGAAATCTATCAGCACCTTTAAAAGTGCATGTGCATGTGTATATGTACACATATTAAAAAATTTAGTATAAAACATAAAACCTTAAATTTGTTTTTTATTTTTTCTTTACTTACCTTCTGCCTCATTCAGATATATTAGAAACAGAGATCTTGTTATGTAAATATATGAGATGGAAGCTATTTTGTCAAAGTTTAAAATATCATTACTTTGCTATGAAATTGATATTGGAATTTTAAACTCCTTAGTTTGAAACAACAGAATGTCTTTCAGTGGTCTGAGGTAACTGAACTGCTGTGGCAGTAAAATTCCAGATTTTAATTTTTGAGGTACCAGTCTGAACTTTGTTAGGTTACCAGCTATCTTGTCTGTGGTTTTTCTGTGGCTGTCCTCAGTCTCTTGAGGTGAATACCAAAGAGTGCTTTCAGATATGCCATGACAGTATCCTTCCTGTCCCTTATACTGATGATCATATTCCTATCTTATAACAATACTATATAACCTTCACAGATGAAAAACAAAACATCTGTATATAATTTAAGAATCAATTAATATTTCAACAGCCAAAATTAATATTAATCAAAGACAGTTATTACAATTAGAACATACAACATTTGGAAGTGTTTTCCTTTTTGTATGGGAGCAATGGATGGGACACATGAAGAGACACACTCTCCACAAAAGGACAGTACCTTCTCTGCTGTCTTCAAGGACCAAGTTGTTTCCAGTGGGTTCCAGGGGAAGATTCAAAGTAGAACTGGAGGTCCGCCTTATTTTCAGCTCAGTCTGTTCAATTGGTCGCTCTGGCACAAGCTGATTCAGGCGCAGTTTACGGCAGCAGATGGAAGCCACTTCAGGCTCTAATGCTATCAAGAGATTCTCAGGCCATCCAGGCTCACAAAGACCTGCCTGGCAATGGAAAGAAAGTGAGAATAAAATATCAGTATTTAATGCATGGTTAGCAGAAATATTTACACAATTTTTGTGCTATGGCTCAATACATAATTCAGGATTACATGCTGTGTTTGCAGCCCTTGTAAGCAGTTTTTAGTTGAACATAATATAAAACAAACATATGTGTAGAAAAGTAAATTAATACACCCTCTTATTAAAATAGGAACTTCGGTTTAATTTGAATGAGGTATAATCGATAGCTGAATAGAGTAACAAAGAATATAGAAAGGATTAGAAAGCTGATGACAGCAGAAGAGATATGAGAAAGCCAAGAGCTTCTTCACAGTTCCATAACCCACCTCAGTGAGCATAACAAAAACCGCTGCTGACCAGGCAGGACAACACATTAAACCACAGTGAAATGAGCCATGATGACTTATTGTACTAGCATTTCAGACAGTTTCCACTGGAGGCTCTGCTTCACCCAGATGTGATAGCAGGTTTAATGTCTGAGAGTCACTTGTAGCTTGAACAATAACCCCCAAAACCATGAGATAATCAACAATATGGAACTGCATATGCTTGTAGTATATCTGGACCTAGTCAAGCACTGGTATTTTCCGTCCCAAAAGAAGTTGTTCATTACAATGAGTACTACCAAAATCTTTAATCTTAATTATAAACAATTTAAACCTGATCACTGATTAAAGAGGATCTGCTATTTACAACAACACTATATTTTTATTGATGTTATGGTTGTCTTCATCATCATTGTTGTTGTCATTGTTGTCATTTTTCTTATCATCATCATTGTCCTCACTGATGTCATCATCCTCGTCATCAACATAGTAACGGTCACCATTAGACTGGATTAGGTTTCCTCCTGTACATTTTTGGGCCACAG
Organism: Cryptotermes secundus; assembly: GCF_002891405.2. Lineage (NCBI taxonomy): Eukaryota > Metazoa > Arthropoda > Insecta > Blattodea > Kalotermitidae > Cryptotermes > Cryptotermes secundus. Next base: position 463,117 of record NW_019744122.1, read on the forward strand.
TCTCCAAAATCTGAGTTTTGTGTTTTGACTACACATTTTATTATAATTTATTTCTGGATTTTCATGTGACTTGAGATTTGTTGGTTCATAACGTAACGTAAATATTTTACATGTTATGTACTCGTATTTATACTACACTGGATTTGATACCAAGTATAAGAGTTAAATTTTACTTAAGTGTTTTTAAGTGTTTACTCCTCAATATGTGCAAATTCAAAAATTGTGATTTCATTTTAATGCTGTCAACTGATGGTTTTGATTAACAGCATATGCCTTAAGGCAAATTTCTTGCTGGAGAGACAGGGAGAAGGATCAGTAGGTTATTGTGTAAATTTGTGAAGGAGTTATTCGGAGGGGGGAAGAATGGAAAATTGTGTTTGATTTATATGATGTAACCATCTGAAACTCTTTTTGGAACACAGCTAATGCATAAATTGATGAATCTCCAAATATGATCATTACAGAAGTGCACTGTGACTTTAAGAGACATTTTGTATACGTTTTAAAAATTCTGTCTGCTTCACTATTATGAATACAATGCAAATCAGTATGAGCTTTGTAGGTTATAGATGTCTGCCTTATGTTGATATCGTTTTTGGCACATCTGTTACTAAAAGTTACAAAAATGATCTTATTGTAGATACCATGTCTTTGACTGCATGTGACATTTTGAGAACCGCTAAAGAAATTTTCATGAAATTTGATATGAATGAGCTTTTACCAAATTTGTTCTCAGAATCCAATCTGGTTAAAATCAGACAAAAAGACGGACATATTAAATGAAACAGAAATGCATTTCCGCAACTATCTTGAGTGTAACTTAAGTGTACCTATGAGTATTTTTCAGAATTAAGGTAAAAGGTAAGGTAAGTTAAACCTGTTCCTGTAATAGGCCATGGAGACTCATAGGGTTGTAAGACGTCAAGGAGCCTACATTTTCTAATCGGCCTTAAGCGCTGGCCTTCTTGCAACTTTATATTTTATTATTTCATTGTTTTCTGCGTCAGCCTACCACTGAACAAAGTTACCTTTTATTGTAAAGACACTTGTCTCACTGTCTAGTGACCAGTAGCAGGACCAGTAAGTCATTAAGTTACTTTCAAGCTTCACTGCAACATGGCTATTTGGAATTTCTGGAGTTCTGAATTATTCACTGTTTCTAATTATTCATACTACACTACTTCTCACCCCCCTACCTCTGCAGAATATGGAGCATTCACTGTGTATGAATCAGTGTCTCACAAAGTCGCCATTCAACCAGCTAGTCATGAAACTCAAACACTCAAAAGGTTCATTGCCATATGCACAAGATCTGACTTGTAGAACATGTCCTGGGCCATCTTAAACCAGTTCGCGCCCTCGCACCTTTTTCTGGGGGAAAATATACCAAGATAATTTAAGGTAAGTTGTTCAAATTTTGGATGGCATCATATCTTTAACAAGAAGTTCTGGGAAGAGCTAATCCCCTAATTTCCTTTGATATGAAATGGACCGCATACAAAATGACGAGTGCAACGATTCTTCTATTGTTGCGTATGTACTTGTTGCCACGGCAACATTTTTACCGAGCATCTGCCTAGCAACAGTAAGGGGATGCACAGACAGACACAAAAAACTAATGGGAGTGATTTATGAGATACGCCGCTGAGACCGGCTCAGGTGCCATGATGTACATACCAAGTTTCATAAAGATGTGTTCAAGCGTTCAAAAATTGATGGGGGAGAGTTCATAGACACACCAATTGCATGGTGGTTTCGTAAAACTGCTTCTATCTTTTCAAACTAAGGAAAGTTGGCTAACAATTCTATCTACCTGTCCATCTATCCATCCATCCATCCGTCTATCTATGGCTCTACAGCCCTTGTGGACCTTGGCCGCTTTTCAAATTCTTAATCTATACACAGTTGGTAGGATTTCTTGGACCGGGGAGGGGGATTCAGCCCGTCGTAAGGCCGCTAGTTACACACAGACATTCATGCCTCGAGTGGGATTCGAACCCATGATCCCAGTGTTCAAGCGGGCGAAGACGGTTCATGCCTTAGACCAAACGGCCACTGTGATTGGTAGGCTAACAATTACGGCTGTTAAATTATTCTAACGTGACATTTATCGGCAGTGTCAGTGCTATAAGAACCAACCAACAGAAAGGGCATTTACATAAAAAGAAATCTTGACCTGATATGCGGCTTCTCTCATAAATTGTTTGGCAGGTTGTTTCCAGATGGCGGGTACAGTCACAACCCAGCGGACATCTTCAACAGCAACGTTTGAACCAGTCTGGTCAGACAACTCCAATAAAGCATAGCGCTTGAGGTGACGCAAGGCATGGGCAAATACAGTGAGTGCAGACACTGGCTGACCATTCGCTGCTTTTAACTCCGTGTTTCGGTTCAAATCCTAGAACAATATACACAAATTCTATGCATCTCAGAATATCTATGGGTTCATGCCAATTAGTTGGAATTCAGATTACACAGGAATGGAACAAATGTACTGAGAGTCCGGCGATGGAAATTACTTTTCAGAACACGGCAGATACTCCAGGATCTAGAAGGGCCAGAAGGAATGACGGGCATATATTATCAAAGAAATTATTAGAATGAAGGCTCGTTCCCACATTGTTGGGAACGTCAATTCTGACTTTAACACAACTTGGGGGGGGGAGCAACGCTCTGGAACGAAGCTGATACCGTCTAACCGCATTTACAATCATTTCCAGCCCTTCTAGAATTCGTGTTTCGTGAAGCTCAAGCGGTTAGTCGCTCGCTTCCCACCACGGCGGCCCGGGTACGATCCCGGGTCTGGTCAAGTATCATTTGTGGAGGACAAAGTGGCGCTGGGGCGGGTTTTCTCCGAGTACTTCGGTTTCCCTTGCCAATCTTCATTCCACCAAATTCTCCATCATCATAATCACCCGGGGCAGGCTACAATAGGCCAATCAGTGGCCGCCGTGCCGAGTGGATAATCCAGTTGGACTCCACCTCCCACTAAGCGAATTAAAAAAAGAAAAAGAATTAATGTTTCATGAAATGGCACAACAATTTAAATATTACATAGTCTAATGCTTATATTTTGTCCTTCAGGGAGATTAAGTACGCATGAAAGGGGATATCGTACATGTAGAACACTCATAATTTTTGCAGATCCCCGAATATTATTAAGGGAGTGAAGTCAATGAAGCTACGATGGGCTGGCCATGTGGCTCAGCTGGAGTAGGCGAGATATACGTGCAGAATTTTGACGGAGAAACCTTTTGGAAAATGGAAGACTAAGTAAGAAGTCAAAGGAGGGTTAGCACAGAACGTGGAACTAACAAATGACTTCAGTAATGTCAGACATCTAGATTATATTGGTTTATCAGAGTGTCGGTTAATGGTACGTTAACATTACCTGGTTGTGATGAAGGGCCATTTTGAACTTGTCAAAATACAGCCACTTCTTAGCCTCTTGTAAGTCCAAGTCATGGAAATAGTCCCTAGCAGCAAAGCCAAAGGAGTGAAACTCTCCGCTAGGTGTGAGGAGTAGCGTGGTGGGTGTCTTTTGGTTATTCAGCCCGGGGTCTCCTCCTGTAGAAAACAAACCACAGTTGCAGTGGGAACCATCTGCTCCACAACAATGGACAGAAATTCTAGCCCCTAGGGTAAGGTAATCGAGTATCTAGAAAAGAACAGGCAATTTAGAGGTATCTCTGCATTAAAGTGTTCCGTCTGTCCGGATAAGACGAGGGATAAAAAGAAAAGGAGACGGAAAGGAATTGCGTTTCTCTATTTTAATCCCTTCTTTTGTATATACACATATAAAACATACGGACTACATAATGTGGCGTGCCACCAAAAAGCAGGGCGATAAGACGTCCATTGATAGGCAACGGCTGCAATAAGAATGTATACTTCAGTGGAAACGCAATACCAGCAGACCGTTGCATAGGAATCGCCTAAAAAACAAATGTATTTCCCCAGAAATGGAAGGATATCCACAGAAACGAATACTACCAGCGGATAAAACGGAACCCTTCAACACGATGTTCCCTAGTCAGTCCGAGCGCACGCTACAAGAGTCAGTGTAGCTCCGACGACAGTAAAATATGGTCGCGAGTTTCAAGGGACTCGGACCCGAGAAAGTCCGCGCTGACAAGGGCCAACAGCATATGAAAAAAAAAGACAGACCCGTCCTCTCATCTGAGAGGGCGCCCCACAGAAATAAGACCGTAATTTTCAAACGGTAATAATTAATATCTGGTCATGAGCCCCAGATGGGGCTCGACACCAAGACTTACTGACTGACTGACTGACCGTCAGTCGCAATATGACTTTGACTTTGACGAGTTTTCGGTTTGTATTTGACCTTGTATTTGGTATTCGGCTAGAGCAGAAGACACTTCATCGAGAACAGAGGTTCGAGAGTGTCGTAACATTTAAGAAGAAACGTCCGAAGACGTCATAAGTTGATAATAACTGTAAGTGTGAGAGTAATAGAGATTGTCCAATAAACGTCTTGGCCAAATCCGAGACCCGCGTTACATAGGAAAGACGTGACAATATATACATATACATACATACATATACATACATACATATACATACATAACCCACACACCACGAGCGGAGTAACTGTGAAATTAAAAGTCTGTACGCTGTTCGCTCAATCAGACCTCTTGAATGTTTATGCGATCCTGATGTCCGCTCGGTGGAATTCGGAGAAATTCGCGTGACCGCAAGCAGCGTTGCTCAGCCGGCTGTTCCGCCTCTCATTAATGGTACTGTACTCCGCTGTACTCTTCTCACGTCGTTCATTACTCACAGCCTTCTTTGATTCTATGTTTCGTCTCTTCTTTCTTCAAGAGGGATGGAAGTTTTGAAATAATTAATTTCACGGATAGAATCTTTCTTGAGAAACTCACAATAGCTTAGCTATTCAAGATATTAGCAAAGTTTATGGAACCCGACGGTTCATTAACGTGTGCACAAGATCCCACCGCTGGTCCCTAACCTCAGCCACCTCCCACTGTAGTCCTTAAGAAAAGTAAAAAATTGTTCGGTTCGGGTAAATTGCTGCTGATCTCGCTAGCACAGTCATTCTTCTTTCCGAGTCCCGTAGGACTTACGACCATATTTTTCTGTCTCACGACTCGGGGGGGGGGAGGAGTAAAATGGCCTTAGTATTTAAGTGAGCACCACGACAAGAAGGACTTCAAGATTTTACGGCTCTCCCATCCATGCTTAAATCCAACCCAACTTTTGTATGCATTTTTCATTTCTCCACACGGCTAAGTCCCAGCCCATCTTATCCTCCTTTATTTGGTCTTCTTCTTCTTCTTCTTCTTCTTCTTCAAATATTAGGCTAACGAACTTTCAATTAAACTTGTTGGTTTTATTTAATGATTGCTACACGGTTCGGGTTGCATATGGGACCATCTTCAGACAGCCTCTCTTGTTATTGAACTGACCTTATATGGAACCACATCAGTGCTACTAATCACAATCACACAATACATGCAACCGTCAGGAGGTTGCAAGAATTTTTATATTTTTAAAATGTTCCAGAATTTAAATTTATTTAAAATTCTCTTATCATTGAATGTAAAATTATTTGTTTTGTGTTTTTATCCCGCATAGCAGGTTGTCCTTCTCCCGGGGTTCGCTGTTATGTTATAGTCATATAAGCTATTCGCAATAATGTTATTAGGCTATAGTTATTTTAACTTGTCTTCTTGGGTTTATCACCATGATTTTGTATTTTCCTTAGGGTGTACTCTGTATTCCTTCTGTGTGAGCGTTTGTTTAATCTCTTCCGGTTCCTGATTACAATGTGAGCAGTTAGATTGGTTTATTTTTATTTATTGTTATTTTGACGGCCAAATACCATCAATCAAAATGAGAGACTAAGATTCTCACCCACATAGAACTACTACAATTTTGTATAATATAATTATTTCCCTTTCAGACAGACGGTAAATGATACGGAACTGAACGGTATCAGGCATTTTTAAAATTGAAGAAAGCAGTCTTCTGGGATTTGGCACCGTGTATATGTGGTGTTAACCGACGTTTCGGAGGAACGTATCGCCTCCATCTTCAGGGTAGAAGAAAAACTATATAAGAAATCTGNAATTAATCTGCTCTTCTTTGTGAATGTAAGAATAATTTTGTTTTATTCCAAATACTCTACAAATATCTTTCCTATAAAAAAGAAATTCGTCAGAAAGACCCAACCACAATAAAGAAGTGTAATCAATTAACAATCAAATTCCTTCCGTCAAATGTGACACTTTTTTAAGTTTTCCACCTCGTCACCACCTGCCTTACATGTTTCGGCTCACCACGGAGCCATCATCAGAGGCATTTATAGTAGAAAAAGAAATCACCAACACACAAAACTTCACTTTGTCCAAGATAGCCACGTTCCAGTTAATTAAAATAATTACAAATAGTTAAAATTACCCAGAGT
>NW_019744122.1:469623-481354 GCF_002891405.2 Cryptotermes secundus
GTGCGTTTTTCTGTGTTTGTGTACAGGTAGAGGCCTTGCGACGAGCTGATCACTCGCCCAAGGAGTCCTACCGTATGTGTAAGATCTAGTAAACCGAAGTGAAACGGAGAGTTTCATGGAGGTAGGCCTAGGCCCAAATTGGGGCTGTAGCGCCACAGAGAAAAAAAGTCATCACTGCCGACCACAGTGGCCGCACGGTCTAAAGCATGAACTGTCTTCGCTTTCTCGAACGCTAGGATCATGGGTTCGAATCCCGCTCGAGGCATGGATGTCTTTGTGCGTTTATTCTGTTTGTGTTGTTCTGTGTGTAGGTAGCGGCCTTGGGACTGGCTGATCCCCCGTCCAAGGGCCCTTACTAACTGTGTATATGATTAAGAAACTGGAAAAAAGTGTAGGGCCAACAGAGGGCTGTAGAGCCAAGACAGATTGACCTAATGATGACATTCTCTAGGAAGTTACTGAAGCTCACTATTCATGCATAAGCATATGGATATTTCTCATTCCCCGGAGTATAAAGTCTGCAGCTGAAAAGGCTCCTTTGCCTAAAAGGGGGAGAAGTCAAGGCCCAAGAAGAAGGTGTAAGTTTTGTGGGTATATGGCGGGAGGTGTGGAAATAAGTTCAGCAGTAATGGAGTAATGCAGTAGCAACTCGCCACCTCCTAATTCAGCTAGTAACCTGTTCATCCGTAGCCTTCACGAGGCAGCAGCACGCGGCCACAGGAAAATCGATCGTACGAGTAGAGAGACGGTCGGGAAGGGTTTATATTTATATAACATTCACCTCGAATTTATTTGTGTTCCGTACACTTTCAACTGGATGAAAATGATGGTTGGCTGTCGTTTCTTTTCCTAAAGTACTTTTTCAAAAAGCCGGCTTCGTCGATGTATGCGTAGCATTCTGTCGTTGCTTCGCACCGTTCAGGCAAATCCGCTTACTGTAAACACTATAACGTGAATATGACTGTCGTAATAAGGGAATATGAGTAGGATTGGCGTAATAAATAAGCAAATTCACAATTCAAAATCAGGGAGAAGAACGCCCGGTATCGTAACGTAAAGTTTTGCTTGTGCTTAATTCATTAAGCACCACGCCATGAAGATGTCATAGGGGAGTGGAGGTATAGCTCACAATGAAAAATTAAGTGTCCATTTGGGAAGTTAAGATTACTCATTTTTATTTTTTATGCATCCTCTTGTGTATAAGTGAAATTAAATTTTAGTGCCGTCACACAACAACGATTTGATTATTGTGTAAAAAAAACTATAGATATTAAGTAAAACCAATAAGTCAATCAGTTTATTATATTAATCACATTATGAGTTTCTGTCTTTTTTTGACCATCACCACGTTTGTAAGATTTAAAATAACAAATATAAAACGTTTATGTGGAATTATGCGATGAAAATTGATCAATTTTTCAGAATTATAAAATTGAATGCTGTTTACGTGTGAGGGGTTGAATATATGAAAACATAGTTAAAATGATAGAGAATTATTCAAATTTTGTAAAATGTATGTACATATATATATATTACTGACTAACGACGCGGGTTAGGATCGGCGAGTCGATTTATTGGATCTTCACTAGTCGTAAGTACAAGTAATTACAACACCCTCAAGATTACTGTAATTATAACACACAAAATAAAGCCTTCTATATCTGCTTTAAGCAGTCGTTACTATGTAGCAGATATCAACAATGGTTATTCCTCTGCAAAGGGTGCCCTATCCGTTTCTTTGCATCCGATTTTAACACGGGAACTATAACTGTCATACTCCAGGTATCACTGCACTACAGCACTCAAAGTCAAATCACACGCTACGTCATCACTGGCCGACTTTTAATTCTTCTACTTCGAAATTCCCGTGGCTGTCTCCTACCGAGAACTGAACTTGTAGCGCCCATTGTCTTCAAGATAACTCCTCTGCACGGACCCCAACAGAAAACACCTTCTTCCATTGTTAAAGATGCGTGTTTACAGCTCCGTTGCCTACCAGTAGACGTCCTATTTTTACAAGCGTTTGCTTCTGCGGAAACGTGTTTACCAACCTTTTGCCTAGCAATTAGTGTACATGTAACAATATATATGGTGGTCGTAGTGTGCTATATTGTGTGTGTGTGCGCGTGCGCGCTTTTCCGTAAGGGGGGACTATGTGATTGTAGTTTTTAGTTTAAATTATATGTACAGCTGTTACAACTGGTACGGTGTTGACATATTTGAACATCTTCTAACCACTTATCCGTATTATACACGTACATTTTGTGATGTAGCGGGAAACACTGAAGGTATGGCGCTGCGCGTTTGCACAATCTGGAAACATTGCTGTGAAGTAATGTTCACTCGTGTTGCAGAATTTCCTGTATCTTGCTGAATACCGCGTTCTGCTGCATGTAGTCTCGTCATGGTTTTAGATTTGTTTATGTGGTGGCATTTCTTGTGGTTGTTTGTGGTGTGTCTTCCGCTGTACTGTTACCTTATTGGTAACTGAGTTAGTTGCTCAGTTGGGCCTAGCCAAGAATTTCCTTGTGTTTTATGGAACCCTAAGTTTCACTGACGTCTTCTGCTTTCGGAAAACAATGCTGGACCCCATTTGGTCAGGGGAGGTACTTCAAACAGAACGAACTTTTCATAAATGTGTATAACAAAATAACATTAAGGATTATATTGTTATCAGGACAGTAGAAGGGTGTAGGCATAATGCTGGTAGAAAAGGGTAAAGACACAAAAACCGGGACAAATAACAAACATTTATGATTCATGAAAGATCTGAGGCTCTCACAGCTGTGGTTATGAATAATTCTGTCTTCCGGGTTATGACACCGTGCAGTCTGTTGAAAGTCAACTGATGTTTCGGAGGAATATGTCACCTCTGAATGCTCTATCTGCTACCTACTTCACGCTAGTATCTGGCTTAGCCTACTCCTCAACCCTGAAGATGGAGGCGACACGCTCTTACGACACGTTGATTGATTTTAAACGGACTACACGGCGTTATATCCCAGAATAGAGAGGCATTTAAACTGACATATTGCCCTTTTCTAACTCTAAAGTGCAAATAAACCATTTCTCGTAAAATTTCGCGGCACATAGGTTGCGGAGCATTGATGTAGGCCCAGTTCGGATTTACCACCGCTGGAGGCCATTCAATAGCACAGGAATTTAGCAGCCGGCTTTTCATTGCGGCAGGAAGTGTCCGATCGCAAGGAACAAAGCAGTACTGAGGCAGGATTTCTCCGAGTACTTCGGCTTCCCCTGCCAATTCTCATTCCACTGACTGCTCCACACTTAATAACATCTATTATCCGGGGCTGGTATAATAGACCAGTTAATGGTCGACATACTAAATGGACTTAGTCTCACACCATCTGAAGAAATTAAAAGAACCTCTTTATTACAACCGTCACAACACAACGAATATCAAGAACAGTGCCTGGTTTCGGCTCTGCTACATGTTTCGGCTATCAATAGCCATCATCAGGCAAATACACGGTTAACATATATACACCACTGAACTGCAGTACTAGTAAAATTGGATACAATACTATTAATTATATAAAACACTTGACGTAAAAGTACAAAAATCAGATTATACACGTATAAAACAAGAATAAAATTCTTAGATTGATATTTTATATCATCGAATCAGTGGTTGGTTTTGTAATTTCATTGCGTTCTCACGGACAAATTGGAATATTCTATATTTTGCGTATATAAAACTGTATACTAAAAACAACACCTAAATAAAATAATTATACAATCTGCAGCCAGAAAATGCAGCTAATTGGAATAATCTATGGTATATAGTATACCTTAATAACGAAACTATGATTCAACAGAAAATGGAAACCAAATACGACACTCTAATAAACAACAAAATTAAAAAACTAAAAAAAGATAAAGAAATTAACACCGTAAATAATAACACAGCACAACATACGTTTTTTAAACGTACGATTAATATGACTGACATAATATTTACTGACGATGAATTGCACCTCCTGGACAAAGGACTGAAATATAACCTGCACAAGAAACCCAAAAATTGGATAAAAACGCTAACCCTTGAAGCTGGCACTGCTATAAGTGCTATACCTGAGAAAAAACAACCTTATTTGAAACAACTAGTAGCTAATAACTTATAAAAATTAATTAAGAAACAAAATAAAAAGGAAATAAAATATACATTCAAAAAGATAATGTAGAATGGAACATACTAAAGAACATCAAACAAAAATTAATTGTCACCCAATAATAGCAAAAGCCGATAAAGGCAACACGCAAGTCATTCTAAAAAAAGACGATTATATCAATAAACTTTATAACTTCATTAACAATAATAACTTTACTGAATTGTCACGCATTACCAATAAAGTACAACAAATTACAAGGAGTTACTTAAACAATCGTAAAAACATCATAAAACAGAAAGATAAGTCGAAACTTATAAACATGAACCCCGCACACCACACACACACATACAGCACTATTAAATTACATAAGCATGGGTATCCCATACAACCAATAGCCAGTTGGACTAACTGCCCTGCATATAAACACTTAAACATAATATTAACAAATACATTACAACTACCTAATGCTTTTAACGTGAAAAACACTAGCACACTAGCACACTTATTACAACACATTAAAATAAATAATAATACACAAATGTGTTCTTTCAATATCGAAAATATGTATACCAATATCCCCACAAAAGAACTTTTCAATAATGTTGAAAATATTATAGCTAAAAATCAAAACATTTCACGTGAAGCAAAAATTGAAATTAATAACCTGCTAAAGATAATGTTAGAACAAAATTATATTGAACATAATGGCAAATGGTTTAAACAAAATTAAGGTCTTGCCATGGGAGCACCAACTTCAGCAATTCTTGTCGAGCTATTTATACAATACCTCGAATAAACAACTATTATTGATATTGATATACAATTTTTATACACAAAATATAGAATATTCCAATTTGCCCGTGGGAACGCAACGAAATTACAAAATCAACGACTGATTCGATGGTATAAAACATCAATCCAAGAATTTTATTCTTGTTTTATACTATAACTTCTGTTTCATATAATCTGATTTTTTAATTTTTATGTCAAGTGTTTTATATAATTAATATTATTGTATCCAATTTTACTAGTACTGCAGTTCAGTGGTGTATATATGTTAACCGGGTATTTGCCTGATGATGGCTATTGATAGCCGAAACTAAGCACTGATCTTAATATTTGTTGTGTTGTGACGGTTGTAATTAAGAGGTTGTATACTGTAACACAACAGGATGCATGAAATTAAAATTAAAGGAAATAAATAAAAAGTGAAGTCTGAACTGAAAATCTTACCTTCCCATTTTCTCATCATGTGAATGTTGGAGTCAAGATCCCGGGTGAAACAAAAGGCGTATCCACTGTAGGTAGTTCCAATGTCTATAGCAACGACCACGAAGTGTTGGAGCTGAAGTGGCTGGGTAACTCCTGTGGTATTATTACTAACATCACGTGACACGTCCAACTCTTCTCTGCTACCAACTGTCACCATTTTCGTCACTTTTGCTTCAGCGCCGCTTTCCGATATCGCTTCAACGACTGGAACATCATCCAGAGAGGGAGTAGAGTATGACACATATGTTCTTGTTAATGGATCAAGGTTCATGTTTGAGTTATCTGCTGCAGATTCCTCTTTCAGTGGGGTGAGGTTTCTGGGTGTTCGGTGTCCGTTGCATGCCTTGCCGACTGAAGTTTCCGAAATGTTTTTCGAAGGATTTTGAACGGTGTCTTCGCAGCTGAAACTGCTGGAAAGCTTATCTCTGGGTTGTTCAGAAGCGACGAGGTCCCTGGTACCGGCCAAACTGTCGGCGTCAAGAACAGTTTCTTCGGCGATGGAGACACGATGATTCTTGAAAGCATGATTTCCACCTACGATTATTTCGTGAGCCACAGGATGGAGTTCTCTTTTGGAGTCTTCCATAACGTAGACTTCTTCAACCAAGTTGAAGGTCTCCACTTGATGTACTTCCAAAGTACTACCAGGGCGACTATTAATCAGCTTCATTGCAGGCGGAACTGCAGCAGATGAATTCTTGTCTACTGTACATTCAGGTACAGTTACTTCAAGAGATCTGCAACAAACAATTAACCTAAAAATAGATTAGATGCTTCCTAAAAAAATACTTTTTCAAAGTAAGGTAGAATAGGAAAGACATGTACATATAAGGGAGGTAACGTCTCTAAGAAAGACCGCTTCTGTGGTCTAGTGGTCAGAATCACTGCCTACAGATCCAGAGGTCCGGGTTCGATTCCCGGCGCTACCAGATTTTCTGAGAAATAGTGGGTCTGAAACGGTGTCCACTCAGCCTCGTGAGGATAATGAGGAGCTATTTCGTGGGAATAGCAGCTCCGGTCTAGAAAACCGAAATTGACGACCTTAGGGATTTATTCAAATATGAATATTTGGCCTCTTGTTCGGATGCACGGTTTTGTGTCCTTGAGAGTTCAATCTTCTTTCGTGATAAATATAATCACTAAATGGTGTTTCATTAGAGTTAAAACTCAATACATTGACACGGAAAACAGAACGTACGAGTTGTCGCCGTGAATAGAGTTGGGCCGCTAGGCGGCAGCACTTACGCAGCTACACGTCACAGAGTGTATGCACGCAGTGTCACCTGTCTTTCCATACGCGGATAAATAACGTGCTGAACATTTCGTGTAGTTTTTCCTGCAACATCCTGGTCTGGAATCGTACAAGGTTGCGTTCATTTCTTTGGACCCTGATCCCACCTGTTGAGGCTGTCGTCGTCCATGTTCTCTTCGGGGTCAGAGCCACTGCAGGCTTCAGCGAGGTCGCAGGAGCTACCATGGATGCCAGAGTCCATGGACAGATCTTTCCTATATTGACGGACGTTGCGACGTCCACACGTCGTCGCGATGCTGTTCAGGTCATCCGTGCTGCTGTCCAATGTAACCCCCGCAAGTTCTAGCCGCATCCCTGCACAGAAGTCGTAAGCATTAAAAGCACTCCATTTCAAGGCTACGAATTATTAAATAGGATCATATGTTATTTAATTACTACCTATCAGTTGCTCGGGTCATACGATAAGAATAGGCTCTGAGAATGATTATGTTCTGTGGATCGCAAAGAATAGGTCACGGCATTTTTTTTTTAAGTTTTGTGGAAAGATAACGTTAGAAATATAATGCGACGGTGGGAACTCTATTTACGTGTATGTGAGTAAGAGTAGAGTCTAGAGGTAGTCTCTTGCTTTGACGGTAATCAAAATTGGAGATCCATCAGAAGAAGGGATATTTCTCGGCCAGCTGAGCGAATGTCAGCTTCTCTAGGGAGATTTTTTTTCACGGAAATTCCTAGGGGATTTAAAGGAATCTACTAATCTAAATCCACTAATATCTACGCATGATATGCAGTCGGTGCATGGATAGAAACTCGACAATACAAACTGAGTACGTTGGCACATGACAGTATTAGCGTTTGCAATGTATTTAGGTTTCACATCCCTCAGGCCTCTGAAGTCTTCTCAACGCCAGTACTATTACGTGTATTATGCATGTTTATAACAGTTCACTGCACAAATTTCACACATCACATCATAATGATTGTTCATTTATAACCAACAGATCAAAATATCTCGAACGGTCATTGTGCTGTTTATGTCCACTTTCCTGCTCCCCCCCCCTGGCGTTACAGCCCCAATTTGGGGCTTACTAGATATTAGACATTCGGTAGGATGACTTGGGCGGGTGATCAGCTCCTCGCAGGGCCTGTACCTGTACACAAACACAGAAAAACGCGCGCGCGCACACACACAAACACTAAACATCCATGCCCTGAGTGGAATTCGAACCCACGATCCCGGCTTCCGAACGAGCGAAGACCGTGCATGCCTTGGACCGCTCGACTATCGCGACCGGCTTTTCTTACCAATAAACTTAAGAAATTATACAATTGTCATGGTTTTATTACCATACAAATTTCTAATCCCTCTTTTGATTGGCTCTACAGTTGTTCTCAACTCACTACCGCCCGGGTTTTTCAAAATCACCTAATAAAATTGAAAAATTTACATATAATGAAGAATTAATTTAACCTAATTATATAAAAGTTTTTTAAGCACTTACTTGGTCCGTTCCATACAACCTATTTTTAATTATTGACTACTTCAATGTATTATCACTTCTTCTGTTGATGAACATTTTTTTTTAATAAAGTTGAAGATAGCATCCACGAAATCAAACTGGATGTAAAGGTACGTTACGACAAGCAACTGGATTCGCTTGTTTGCAAGATCTAAAAGAAGGTTGACATATGATTCGAAGGAAGGGACGGTAGATGAGTCTTGCATGGATGAACGCTTTTAATAAGCAATGACCTGAGGCAAGGAAGCAGCAACCCGCTACTCAGGCCAGCTCGTCAGCAACGTCATGGTCTACCACGACACTAATGCCCTTCCTGCGATCAGGTAATGAGGGCGGGTATCATTTTCTGCTTTCAGTACAATGTCCTACAATTCGTAGTTTGATTATTTAATTATTTTATGTCTGTATCAATTTCTTAAACATGAATACGTATGGTATCGAATAATTTATTCTTGGGTTATGTATAATGGTGTCTTTTGACTATTTTACACATCATGAACGGTGGAATGATTTTTAAATGACGAATCGGAAATCATCACTGACAACCTCCCAGCTTTTATTAAGGTCTAAAGAAAAGAACAGAATCTCACGACATTGACAGAAGATCTCCGGGCCGGGAATAATATCCAGAACAAAACAAACAACAAACTCCGTGGCCTGTAGCCCGCAAGCGAACTATATCGACCGAGCGACCGCCGCTTGTCGGCGAAATTAGAGCCAACTTTTGCGGATAGAAGTTGTCACGTGGTCAGCCTAACGGATCCCCACGGCCGATAATCTCGGCTTTCTAGACCGGAACCGTTGAGGCTGAGTGAACCCCGTTCCAGACCCACTACTTCTCATAAAATCTGGTAGCGCCGGGAATCGAACCTGGAACCTCTGGATCTGTAGCCAGGACCACAGGGGCGGTCGATTAATACCCAGAACCTCCCGATTACAAAGCAGGGGTAGTAACGGCGACCATTTGAGCAAGTCATTCTTTCTTTGCCTGTTCCTTCTTCTGAGAAAACTTCATATCTGTTCAGCTTAAAAACACTTGAGGAAACTCATTAAAACAATTCACTTTTTATAAAAGGTATAGAGTTGCCTAGAAGCCAGTGAACCTACTATATTCTCTCGTATAAACAGGAGTGTTCAGATTGAAACCTGCCAGTCAATCTACAGAAAGGTATCACAATATTACGAGGTCTACACTGAGCATGTAGGATCTCATTTCAAACATTTTTGTAAATTCGGGAGATATTAAGAAAATTTTCTAACGTATTTTAGTATACACTTCACTAACAAGTTAACTGAGTTTCTCGATACCCTGCACTTTTTCTTTGCGCCTTCTATACTCTTCTGACACAAACACATACAGCTGGAGAACTTCAAAGAGATAGCTTTAGTGAATCAATATTTCGCGACATACTGTAGCATGCGTATATCTAATTATTCCAATTATCCTACCCATTATTACCATATTTTTTGGGCTATTTTAAAATTTATCAGCATCTAGACTCTATAGTGTCGAATGGTAGGAATGGTGCGTGGTACAGGTTCACTTTTTAAAACGAAACGGGGTTGAATCCATATTACAAGAAGTAAGTTGTGAGGGTGTGCATAGGGTTCAACTGGCTCAAGATAAAGTCCAGTGGCGGGTTCTTGTGAACGCGTGAATGAACCTTCGTGTTCCATAAAAGTTAGAAGCAGCGAGCAGGTTACTGTAGCTATAATGCTCTATACCCGTATTCGGAAGGCGCTTGTTCGAATATCGGCAGGAACATGACAATCTTAATTGATCTTTCATGGCCTTCCTCAGTCCCTCCAGACAAATTGCGGGATAATAACTCCATTTAGCGACGAGCGTTTCCTCAAAAATCATTTGCAATTTACAAATTATCAATAAATCTACCATTAGACGCTATATAGTCGGGATACAGACATCATCGTGAAACAAGCCACAAAGAAACGGGAAATTTCTATACCAGCCTCTCTCGTGGCGGTACAGATTTTCAATATAGCTTAAAAGTGCGAAATTGTTGGGTTATGTTTGTTAGTTAGAGGACCCGCTTGAAATTTGGACAGAAAGTTTTCAGGAATACAATTCCAGCTAGCCTCTCTGTGTATAGAAATATCTCAAGCAAAGAAATTATTTCCAAACCTTTCTTTTGCCGTGTGAAGTGACTGGAATTCGAACCTAGGTCCTGAACTTCATGGCCCCTCATAGAGAGGATAGTTGATGATGTCGGTAGGAATAAAGATTACTGTGAACCTAACGGAACAAAGGAATCCTAAGAAAGCGAGAGAAAGAAACGTTAATTATGAAATGACTAAATCGTCGCTAAGCAACAAAGGTGGCGTGACTGAAACAGAGACGAGCATTTGAAACCGTTACTGCAAAGTCTCCCCCCCCCCCAAAGAATGGAAATAAACTTTCACAGTTAGATGTGCTTCCTTCTCATGGCTGAGCGACCTGAAAGAAACGGAGGTTACCACTGACCTAGTGATCGGATCTCCACTTTCTAAACACCGTGTGAAACTATCGATAATATCGCTCACTGCACCTCCTCCCCCCAAACTTTCTTGGTTTTGGTTGACTGTTGCTTCATTTAAAGACGCCTTTTCAATTACATACAGGAATAAGGCAATGCTTTACAGCTACTGCTTTTTAATTTCGCTTTGCAACGTGCAATTAGGAAGGAATTAAAAATAAATACAAATAGATTAAAATTGAATGGACGTAAGCTGCAGCTGTATCGCATGGCATTAGTTTATTGGGCGAAAGCAAAATATCGTAAGTAAACCACACAGAATCTAGTAGACTCTAGCAAGGAAGCTGGAACGCGTCGGTCCAGGTTCAATACCAGGTCAGTCATGTGGACAAAGTGAACTAGCTCGCAGTAGGGTTTACTGACACACTGATGCGAATGTCATGCTGAAAGTTTGAGCTCCATAGAACTTGAAATGTCTTGATCAGCTGAAGAATTCTTAACTACTCAGTAAGATTCTGTATTACCGGATTGGTTGGTTAGTTAGTCAGTCAGCGAGACAGTGCTCAGGCTGTTAGTCGCCGGCTTCCCACCGCGGATGTTCAGGTTCGATTGCAGGTCAGGTCATGTGGTATTTGTGGTGAACAAAATGATACTAGAGCAGGTTTTCTCAGAGTAATTCTGTTTCCCCTGCCAATTCTCATTCCACCGACTACTCCACATTGATCAGCGTCTATAACCCGGAACTGGTGCACTAGGCACAATAGCGTCCGACGTACCAAGTAAAGTGGGTTTCACGGCACCAAAAGAAATTTAAAAAATTAAATAGTTGACCATGCTCGGGGAGTTCTTTTTTAATTCGCTTAGTGGGGGGTGAAGTCCAACTAGTTCCACTCGGCAAGGCGGCCACTGATTGGCCTATTGTAGCCTGCCTCGGGTGATTATAATAATGGAGAATTTGGTGGAATGAAGATTGGCAGGGGAAACCGAAGTATCGGAGAAAACCCGCCCCAGCGCCACTTTGTCCACCACAAATCCCACTTGACCGAACCCGGGCCGCCGCGGTGGGCAGGCAGCGCCTAA
>NW_019744122.1:481804-622089 GCF_002891405.2 Cryptotermes secundus
AGTATACGAAAGAGGCTGGGCCAGCAATTACAGTGAAGAACATAGCAGTGGAAGTAGCAAAGGCAACAGATGTATCGGAAAGTAGTGTCAGAAGAATAATAAGAGAAACAAAAAAATATCGAATCTGGGGCTTCCACTTCCTTTCCGACACCCCATAAAGAAAGACCTAGAAAATCTCCACTAGCCACTTTGGACGACTTTAACGAGTCTCTGGTGCGAAGATTAATTAACGACTTCTACATAGTCGAAAAACAGAGACCTACCCTGAAAAAAGTTCACGAAAACATGAAGAAAACATTAGATTTTCAGGGATGCATCTCCACATTAAAGAAAATTATTTTGAAACGGGTTCCGCTGGAAGAAAACAAAAAATAATCCGCAGATACTGGTGGAACGGTATATAAGAGCTAAACGTTTTCAGTATTTGCGGCAAATTAAAGAATATAGGGAAGAGGGCCGCCCAAACATCTACATGGATGAAAACTATATTCATTCATCGCACACCACCCCATATGCATGGAGTGATGGATCCATCCAGGGATAATTCCTCTGTGTCCAAAGGCCAACGGCTCATTGTTATGCATGCAGGGGGAGAGCAAGTTTACAGTGACATGAACTAGACCAATTATGAAAAATGGTTGAAGGAGCGACTTATTCCTAACCTTCCCCAAATTCTGTTCTTGTCATTGATAAAGCTCCCTACCATAATGTACAACTAAACAGAGCACCTAACTCAAATTCAAGAAGAGATTTTATGATATCCTGGCTAAAATATCACCTTCCACCTATTACCTTCAATAACACTGATTTTTCATCATTGCAGAATCCAGACATATATAATATGATCCTACCACTCAAACCGAAATACATTTCCTATAAAATAGATGGAATCTTTGCAGAACACAATCACAATATTTTACGACTCCCTCCGTAACACCCAGAACTCATCCCAACTGAGTTAATATGGGCCACCGTAAAAAATTGGGTTGCTCAAAACAATACCACATTTAAGATGGATGACGTCATTAAACTGGCAGACCAAAAATTGGCTTCCATAACTGCAGAAGAATGGCAACATAGGTGCCAACATGTAAGGAACATTGAGCAACAATTAATGGCACGGGAAAGCCTTTTGGGCACAGGGCGGGAGTTCGTCTTCCATGTTGGCGGTGATAGTGATGATAGTTCTGATGATAGCTCCCGTTCATCTGGTGGTGACGAGGAAGGACAGGCATGTGGAGATGATATCTATGCGGACATTGCCGGTGTTGCCCCTTTAGAATAGACCCGTGTAATATGTAAATAAACTCTTCATGTATATAACAGTGAAAAGTGTATAATAGTGTAGTGCACAATAGTCTGCCATTCGGCACTTAAAACTTAACATCGGATGTGTGAACATCAACGAGACTAAACCACCATCACTATGCAACACAATGAGGTAAGAAGTTATTTCCTTTTGAGAACGCCTGTACTGCATTCCCCGCCACACTTGTCGGCATGCTGGAGCTCTCCCCGCCACTACCAATACTTCTCCTACTCCGCGTCGGATGACTGTCAGCTCTAAGTACTACAACTTTAACTAGTTTATAAGCCTTTTTTAATGTCTGTTAGAAGGCAACACAGATAAGTGCGGATAAGCATATATATATGTTGACTATATTCGAACCCGCCGGTCACAGTGGCCACGCGGTCTCAGCATGGACTATTTTCTTTCGCTCGAACTCTGCCATCGTGGGTTTGAATCC
Organism: Cryptotermes secundus; assembly: GCF_002891405.2. Taxonomy (NCBI): domain Eukaryota; kingdom Metazoa; phylum Arthropoda; class Insecta; order Blattodea; family Kalotermitidae; genus Cryptotermes; species Cryptotermes secundus. The sequence goes on from NW_019744122.1 coordinate 483,553, forward strand.
CAATCGAGGTATGGGTGTATGTGTGATTTTATTCTTCGTCTGTGTTGTTCTGCTTGTAGGTAGCGGCCTTGCGACTGGCTGATCCCCGTCCAAGTAGTCCTACCGACTGTGTATAGGATTAAGAAAATTAAAAACGGGCCAAGGTCCAAAAATGGCTGTAGACCTATAGATAGATAGATAGATAGATAGATAGATAGATAGATAGATAGATAGATAGATAGATAGATAGATAGATAGATAGATAGATAGATAGATAGATAGATAGATAGATAGATAGATAGATAGATAGATAGATAGATAGATAGATAGATAGATAGATAGATAGATAGATAGTCGTACCCAAGATTCCAGTATGTGAAAAGTCATACGGCCATGGGGATCGGTTTTGCGAATTCGTAGAATCAAATTTGCCAGTTATCCCTATTTTCAATAAGGCCATGAAAACGTATGACGGAGCACAGATATAGCTTCACAGATTCTTAACCTCGGCGCTGTTTGCTCCAAGCAAATTACACGAATTGCCCACTTGACGAGGGACTGGTTGTACCCTTGAGCCTGTCTAGTCGTTGTGGCGGCGAAGCATCTAAGGCCCCCCATACACACACAGTTTGGCCTCCCGTTCGGCCTGCACAGTTGAAGACTGAAAGGCAAAACTGACGTGTGTGGTGCGGCCGGCCGGCCAATCGTTTGGACTGTTGGACTGTGGGAAACCCGTCAGTCCGTCAGTTCTGCCTGCAGGACCGTAGCACGTGACGTGTGTGACTCAACATTATAGGCTGGAAGACCGTGATTGTGGCATGAAGCCTGCCGCTTTATCTGCGCGTGTGTGGGGAGGAAAGGGAGGGGGTAAACTGTTACAGTTTTGCCTGTAAGGTCGATCGGAAGGCCAAACTGTGTGTGTATTGTGGGCCTAACAGTTGTTTTCCTGGCCATAGGCAGTCACTATATTAACTGTGCTAACCTGCCTAATCTCTCGTTTTTAATGTCGTACCTATATTTTTGATATATGTAATTGGTCTCGTAAGATTTCTGTAAACCGTCAAAGCATCCATCTTGGACTGGCTATACGTGTATTTTTATTTTACAGCTGACCGTGTGAAGATGCTGTGATTAAAAGGGCACAGCACTTCACAATAATTATGGCCCTAATGCTATGTTTGAAGGACAGACATGAGAGACAGCCTTCCTCGTGTAGCCGCGTGAGTTCTCTTGTGGACGCGAAGAGGCTTAGCAGTGTCGGAATAGTTTGCACGCCATTACGAGCTTACGAGTCTGTTATTATCTCCAACAGATATTTTAGGTTAAGCGGAAAGCGACTGTGGCTCCATCCGAACTGTAGCGGTATTCAACTCAAGTAAAGCATACCAGAATTTTGCAAGGCCCATTACCTGCCTCCTGGGAACAGAGCCTTTCTTGAGAAGCTAAACAGCCGCCCAGAAACCCGGGCTGCCTTATATACAGAACCTCACTACTCATTCATCTGTTCGTAATAAACCGCGACTGGGTTCAGTCCCGCGGCAGATAAATTCAGTCAACTCCCACACACTCCGCACGGACATTGTATTAAGATCCACTTTAATATTATCCTCCCATCTAAGCCTATGTCTCCCTGTTGCTTTTTTTTTCATTGGCAATGGCTCACACTGTAATGGATAGATTATTTAGTCAACTTACGAGTAAACGTAGACAAAAGGTAGGTTTTTCGTTGTGTTTAACTAATTAACCACTACGCCATGAAGGCGTGTGGGGGATTGGATGTGTAGATCCATATTTTCTTGACCTTGACACTAATTGCATGTGAGTGGTCAGCTTCACGCCTCGGGCCGCTGTACCCCCGGAGAAAGAGCTTCTATATCCCTTGGGTTGGCCCCAGAGCCGGTCTGAACCACGTGGAGAAGAAAGAATTCTTGACCCTACCGGGACACGAACACCGACCCTTCGGTCATATAGCCCGTAGCCAGTCGTAAGCGTACATATAAAGATAATGTTTAAACACATTTAAAAATTATGCAGTTCAGGTTATAGATTGGGTTCATCTGGCACAGGTTAGGGTCCAGGTGCTGGTTTATGTGAACACGGCAGAGAACTTTCGAGTTCCATGAAAGACGAAGAATTACCTTACCCTTATGTAGCAGAGCCTGTATGAAGGCAGCCTAGATTTTCCTGTTTTGTTTGAAAGTGTCATATTTCATATATAATTCCAAACAACAAATGCCATGAATGTCTGTTTAAGGAGACAAATCTACTCCCGACTGCTATACACCAGACGCTGAACTACAGCCCTGCTTCATGGTCAGTACTCACCTTCCGCTGCCCCAACTAATGTCGACATGGTTGCACAGGCACTTCCGGTGGGGCCGACAATACAGAACAGCCGTCCGCCCTCGTCTGTCTCCTGCTGACCTACAAGTTCAGTGTGCCCGACCGGAACATCCGTGCTGTAACACTGCTGGGGGGGCCTGGAGCACCCCTCCCCTCCTTCTAGATACTGAAGCTCGTTTTCTGCATACTGCTGTGTTGCAAACTGATTATGACACTGATCTGCATCAACTGTAAACTGATTATCCCGCGGTTGCTCTTGGAGATGTCCGTTTAACTGATATGTATCGTGTTCGTGATTGTAACCACTGAGGTTATATTTATCCTGTTCTTGAAGGCACCCGTTCAGATTACGGTTCTCTACGGACTCGTCTTCTATATAACGTTGTTCCTGAACGTACCCGCTCAAGCACTTACGGAAGCGCCCGTCCTGAAAACATCGTTCTTGAATGTCTTCGTGTTCTTGATACAGTTGAGCTTCTTGTTGCAGACAGAACTGGCGCTTTTGCTCCTCCAGAAAGCTCCTGTAGTCTTCGTATTGTCGTTGTTGACGCAACTTCCGCTCTTCTTCTATCTGCTGCAAACCTTCTTTCTGTTCCAGTTCTGTGTCGCTACTCTCACTGCTACAAGCGTCTGGCAGCAAGCCGAATATGTGAGTAGGAAGAGGGGAGAACCTCCAAGAAACGGGAGGCGCTGGGCCCATGAGTTGAGACTGCTGTACTGCCATGACCTCCTTGACCTTCACGTCAGCATCCCCTTCTGAAACACAACCATTAGGATACGTAAAGTAAAACTCACGCTTGCGATAACGCTACAGGTACAACAGCCTGAACTGAAAATTTTAGCCAGATTGTAACGCCATGGGATGGAGTCTCAGAGAAGCTGACAGTTGCAACTTAAAAAATTTCCGTCCTTTTTTAGTATCCGAAAATTCGCTAACATTTTTATAAGATCCTGCCACTGGTCCCAACCCTGAACCACATAAAATGCAGTCATCGTCTTTATGTCTTGCTTCTCTCAGAGCCATTTTAACAGTATCGTCCCATCTACTTCTATTTCTCTAAAGTGGTCTTTTACCTTCAGGTTTTCCGGCTAACATTTTGTATGCATTTCTCATATTCTCACACCTACTACATGTCCGAGCCAACTTACAGACATATATTTGATGAACATAATGATAGTAATAGTAACTAATGAACAGTAAAAGTTACTAAAGCTGGTCACGGTAGCCGAGTGGTCTAAGGCACGTACTGTCTTCGTTCGTTTGGAAACCGGGATCGTTGGTTCGAATACCACTCAGGGCATTGATGTTTAGTTTGTGTGTGTGCGTTTTTCTGTGTTTGTGTACAGGTAGAGGCCTTGCGACGAGCTGGTCACCCGCCCAATGAGTCCTACCGTATGTGTAATTTCTAGAGAAACCGAAGTGAACGGAGAAGTTCATGGAGGTAGGCCTAGGCCCACTGGGGCTGTAGTGCCAAGGGAGAAAGAAAAGTTACTAAATACTTCATTATGTAATTTCCTCCATCCTCCCATTACTTCCGCATTGTCATCTCCAAATATTCTGCCCAACACCTTTCCTCTTGTATAAGGGTCTCACACCAATACAAACCAACAGGTAAAATGATAGTTTTGTATATACTCATACTAATTTTAGATTTTAGGTAGGAGATGTAAAGCGCTGATGAAAATGTTGATCTTATGACACGTATGATCGTTGCTGTAACCGAGACCAGAAAGTTTTCTTGCTTCTCACCTCTTCTGTAATGGCAAATGTCATGGTTTCCATTGCTTACTGCAATGGGCTACGACTCCAAGTCGTCCAGGGAACCACTCTGTGCTTTAACATCAGTTACACCTTGAATTGCATTATACTATCACGTGTATTAGTGACTATTAGACGGGGTTTGGATTGGATGATTGGATTTATTGACACCTTATTCACTCAACTCTTTAACTACAAGTGATACAGCGCTATCGCTAATCCGCACACACTTTACAAACCACTAGGACATGCCAAGTCTTCTCAGTTCACTAGTCTTTTCCTGGAAACGGATTTATAACAGTCTCACTCTCATTGCAACACACTATGAAGTCTTCTTTGCTCAACCTAATTCCTCTTTTGCCATATTTTCTCAATTATTCTGCGAACTGCCCAATCCGGAAACTTGTTTCTCCAATTTACCACGCCACTTCCTAGTTCATATCCTGGCAGGCTGGAACATCGAAATTCAACTGACTCAAACAATCTCCTTTATCGTGTTTATAACTTCTCGGCACGAACCGCACAGAAATCACAGTTCTATTGTTGCATGAATTCTTCTCCGTCGAAATGTGCTTACCATTTCGCTCAATAGCGACGGTTATACGCGTCACATCTCGCATCGTGACAATTCTTCTATTGTTGTATGCGGACATTACCTAGCAGCGGCTGTTTCTCTGGCACCATAGTTCTTGCTTTGAGGGAACGTGTCACAATACAATTAAAACTTCACTAACCCAATATACAAACTGAAATATTTACCTTCTATGTGTCTTCTTTATGTAGAACAAACATAAAGACGCAGTCGAAAGATCGACATAGAAGCTCCGGTGTATTATGTGAACACCGTGTAATGTAGCAATTCCCATCAATTCTCTCCGCTCTAGTTTTCATTTCAAATAAGACTCATCGATTCAATTTTAAAGTAATACATTAAAGTAAAATTTCGTTTCTACTTGTTACCTTGAAGCGTAACCATAACCTAAATATCAGCTATAATAAATAGACTGTCTATTTGTGGACTGTAGGCTACATTTCAATTTTTAATGCAATTTGCTTAAACGTGACAGTACTCAACGAACCATGAATATAAGCAAACGAAAACATAGTATCAGGATAATTTCAGCTTTCTAGACCGCAGAATTATTTATATGGGATGAAACGAAGTGGACATTTTTCAACGCAAAATAGAAGCTCCTTTTGACCTAAGCCTAGCACAGGCCACTTTGCACGTGACACACTTAGAGGGCTCCACACGAACACATCTTCTAACTCTCTTTGTGACCTTGACATAGTCTCCCATCGAGAACATAGCACGAGACCAGGTCACTCCTAAAACAAAATCACGATTAGTAGAACAATTGAAATTTAGTATGTCACAAAATGGCCGAAGAAAATAGATTATAATTGTCATTTTTTTATCTTGATGGTGTCGTGAGAGTCTTTCTCGTTGCATTTTAAGTCAAGACAAACAAACGACCCTTTTCTTCATTCAGCTCGTCGCTCTGATACATTCCAACCACACAACAAAGTTGTAAGTGATGGGGTAATTTCTCTGCAGTAGCTCTCAACAGCTTGGTATGTAGACATACTGTTACATTAATCTTTACCTCAAACACAGAACACCTTTAGATTCAGATCAGCGGAAGACAAAATCTACCTAAATTTTGCTAAAGATCCGCACTAAATAAGCGTTTGTTGGAATGAGATGGGTAAAATATTTAGCACACATGTGAAAGATAGAAAAGACATACACAGGAAATTTATGTCCAAAATCTGAAGCGAAAATACATATTGTGATATCTAGGTGTAGCAAGGAGAATAGTATTCACACTAATTGTAAAATCAATAGTGTGTGACCACGTGAACTTCATTCGTACGGCGGGCTATTGTGAACACGATAACAAAATTTTGGGTTCTATAAAACACGGGAACGTACTGACTTCTCAAATATCTGTGAGTTTCTCAAGCAGGACTACGTACCAATGAGAGTTTCATTCGTAATTCTTTTTACATATGTGAATGTTACTTTTGCCCTCAGTCCTTTAAATATCGACTAGAGGATAAATGGGGTGAGGGGCAGTGAGAGATACTATTTTTAAGGGGGGAAGGAAATTGTTTCCTCAGGTGTTGAAATTTCCAAGGCAGTGCCCGCTCATCCTTCTGCTATAGGTATGTTAATGAGAGGGTTCAGTTTCAGGAATTGAAAAGACAAAATTTAAGATGTGGATTTTATTATAAGAAAAGGAGAGAATTTGAGCAGGGGCTTTACTGCTTATGATCGGAATTAATTTTGATTTCAACATTTTAAGGGCTGCAGTAGAGTAACATTTCCTATTTAACATTGGAAAGGCTATACTGGGGCGAAATTTTGGTATTACCATTGGGAGGGCTGCACGTGAGATTTGTGTACCAACTCAGCATTTGCTCTAGGACCGAGGAAACCCACAGACAACCTTGGTATAGTTGAGATAAGAACGAATTTCTTCTAAATAATTGATAAAAAATACAGTTTGTATCTCGCAGGAGGAATATTATATTTTCGTTATAACGACTAATGGGTTGTTGCTATTAAGGGAAGTTCATTTTGTTCTCCTCTCCTCTTGCTCCCACTGTGCAGCAGAGCACTAATTTCTCAGTTTCATGATCATTTTACAGACGGTAAGGTTCCTAGGCCGGTCACGGTAGCCGAGCGGTCTAAGGCATGTACTGTCTTCGCTCGCTTGGAAACCTGGATCGTGGGTTCGAATTCCACTCAGGGCATGGATGTTTAGTTTGTGTGTGTGCGTTTTTCTGTGTTTATGTACAGGTAGAGGCCTTGCGACGAGCTGATCACCCGCCCAAGAAGTCCTACCGAATGTGTAAGATCTAGAAAAACCGAAGTGAACGGAGAAGTTCATGGAGGTAGGCCTAGGCCCACTGGGGCTGTAGTGCCAAGGGGGGGAGGAAAGATTCCTAGGACGCTCGTCGCAAGGCCTTTAACTAAACACAGAATAAACGCATACACTTACCAAACATCCATGACTTTTGTGGGATTTGAACCCGAGCAAGCGAAGACTGTACATACCTCAGACATTAAGGGAAGTAGTCGTTATTTCTTGTGAGAACCGAAGGAAACACACAAACACACTGTGTGGGTAGAATTCAGAGTTCTGTGGAACATATATACAGCTAAGCTTCAACGAGTACGTAGAGAATTAATACTCTGTTTGATATGTTAATAATCAACTTCATTTGTTCATTACAAATATTAGCTTTTTGGATATTATCCATAGTCTTGTCTTATCTAAAAGCCGTCCTGTTTACTTTTCAAAACACAACGTTTCGGAGACGGATTTCTGCCTCCGTCTACAGGTAAAACCTACTCAGTTGGGCCAAGTGGACAGAGCTAGTCCCTGTCTCCGTAGGCCCAACAGAATCTAGTTTCCGAAACGTTGTGTTTTGAAAAATAAGCAGGACGATTTTTAGATAAAGACAAGAGGATGGATAATGTCCAGAAACATAACAACATTTGTATTAATGTACCGTGTCACAAGCTTTCAGATCTTACTCTCAATTTCATGTTTTCCCACAGAAGATGTCAATTTAGTAGTTAGCAGTCATGCTCCGCATTTTGGATTGCAGTTGGCTATTTTTCTCATCCCCTATGCAAATCTTCGTCAGTACCATCAGAGGGGACATAAATGTTTATTTCCACTTTCTTTCCAAATTCATAATCATTTCACATAAGCAGCTGACAAAGTGTCTTAAAAAAACAAACATTTGATTAAGTTTCCAGTTGGCCGCGCCATGGCTCAAGCGGTTAGTCGCTGGCTTCCCAACGCGGCGGCCCGGGTTCGATCCAGGGTCTGGTCAAGTGGGATTTGTGGTGGAGAAGTGGCGCTGGGACAGGTTTTCTCCCAGTACTTCGGTTTCCCCTGCCAATCTTCATTCCACCAATTGCTCCACAATCACCCTCACCTATCATCTGGGGCTGGTACAATAGGCCAGAAGTGGCCGCAGAGCAAGGGACTTAGTCCCACCCCAGTACCAATTAAAAAAAGTTTCCAGTTCGTCACCAATGTATGCCTCGTTTTACAGAAGCTTCTAATGCCAGTCATTTGACCCTTCTGTCTTAAAGACATGCTTACTAGCGCATTGGAATTTAAAAGATATGCTCCAAAATTTGCATAGTCTCAAATAAACGTCACCCGTTTCGCAATTTTCGTAAAGGAATTCTTCCCATTTCACGTGTTGTATAAAATATATTATTCTCAGTTCAAGTTTCGTCCAAATTATATCCTCAAAAATTCCTCCAGAATCTAATATCTAAAGTCAGTTATTTGTGTACAATTTCATGGAAGGAATCCGATTCAAGGAAAGTACTCACAGAGCTTGTCTGACATTACCATTGCCGAAACATGCAGCATCAGCTGATCCCTGCAAATTTCAGTCCTTCGTTGTTTGGCGCTGTTCACTCGACTCACTGCAGCTGTTCTGATAACGGCTGGCCAGACCTTACTGACGTCTAGCTTCTGATTACACCAGGATCCAGGACTCGTTGGAGGGGCGTCGTCGTTGGAGTGCGTCCAGGCGCGAACACCATCCTCAGAAGAAACACAGCAGCACCCGCGAACCGTCACGCTCGACGGAAAACGTTTCGACGCAGAAACAACTGGGCTAACTATGCATACGCCCTGCAAGGATCCGCTGCTGTCTTTCAGCCCGCCTCACAATTCACCAGCCTGTATACTTGCGCTATGCGTTTTTGAATTAAAACCACAGTAATAACGGATAATAGGAATGTCACGTATCATCTATGATAGTGAGCATACTTCTGCGTATCGTTGTCTACACCACAAGTTATCGACCTGATACTTTATTGTACTTGATCAGTCCAACATAACTTCACTACACATGTTTGACCAGTTTTCTTAAATTTGTTCAGTTTACAGGATACTGGTACGTCATCACACAGCACAGATCCAATTGAAATCTAGAACATTCATGTCCTACTTCTTTTTCGACTCAGGAATATTGAAAAAAAATGTCTCTCGACAAAATAAGCTATATATAGCTCAAAATTAACAAATTTATAACCTGTTTCTGCCGAGAGAGTTCAGCATAGAATGATGAAAATTAAATTTTGATATAGTATACAATAAAGAAATCTATCGATTCCTAAGTTGTACCTATCCCCTAGTTCTGAGACTGAGATGCGCAATAAAACACGGGTACAACGAAAATTCAATGAGTTTTCTTCCTAGTTCAAGAGAGGAGCAGACAGGTACTCCGATCAAGCTCATCCTACCTATGACACATAAGTTCACTTCACGGTTGCGCTGTCTGGAAAACTCACTGCATTATCTTGTCAACAACAACAATTTAAAGGTAAAATTATCGATGTACGTAAGCCAATGCTGAAGTGTAACTCCAAGCATTCTTGACATAGTTCTACATGAGGATGAGGCCGCACCGTAGCTCAGGAGGTTCTCGGCGAACCGGGTTCGAGCCCAGGTCAGTTCTTGTGGGATTTTTGGTGGACAAAGTGGCACCGAGGCAGGTTTTCGCAGAGTACCTCGGTTTCTCCTGCTAATTCTCATTCCACGACTGTTCCACATTCATCATCATTTATCATCCGGGGCTGATACAATACGCCAATTAGTGGCCGACGTACCAAGTGGACTTAGTCTCACCCCACCCCAAGAAATTAAAACTGACTACATGAGGGTGAAGCATCCATCTTGACACTGCCACCTATATTCTCCCGCGGAAATAACAGTCGGATAGGCGACTGCATCAGCCTGGAATCAAACCCTGTACCAGGTCACTTTGCTTGCTGAAGCACCTTGTCACTTTTTCCTAAAACGTCTAAGGTTTGCTTCCAATCTGGTGACAGTATGGTAATTCCTTAGCAGAATTAGGGAGAAACTGTGGAGCATTGCCTCACTGTGACAGGGCGAAGTGTACCACAACACAGCGGAAGGTCTACGAAAAGTTTCACCCGAGTCTTTCAACAGAACAAATGAAAAATTACTAGGGTTACTTAGAGTAGAGAGGAGTCAGGAAGAAGATGCCTTACACACGGAGGTCAAATGAAAGTAAGACAACTTGGAGTAGCATATCAACTGCACGTTACGGTCCAAGAAGTGATTTAAATATGTACAGCGGAAGAGAAGAAAGCTCAGATGTTCGAATGTTGAAACTAAAGAGACAGCGGTGGTGTTGGTGGAAATATGTATTTCCATTGGAATGTTCCAACTCTAAGGTCCGTCTCACAATGGCAGATTCATTGTACTGATATCACGTGACATTTCCTGTTATCAGAAATATGTTCGAATCACACGACTTTCAGAGAGTTGGGTCAGCTAATGAGCTCGTGTGACTGCTTGTCATTATAATAATCGATTTTTACAACCTTTTATCTTTCATATCAGAGGCGACGGTGCAATCAAACTACTGGGTTGTAGTCTAAATGCGGACTATTGCGGTGTCCCTAATCGATCCCAGCCACCGTTAACAATGTTAAAGACAAAAAATCAGTGTAACTCTGTTAGTATAATGACAATCAGTCACTTGAAGACAAGGGTAGAACACACTTCCAAAACGCCTTGTATGATAAGGATACAGTCAATACAACGTCCATTATAACAGTGATATTATGACATGACGCCTGAAAGCCGGAAGAGTTCATTTCTAGGCAATGACTCGGTAAACAGGTTCCACTGGAAATGAGCACTCATGCGACAATAAAAGAACTGCCGTGTCTGAACAAAGGATCGGCAGACACGTCACAATTGGGATCCTGTTGGAAACGGTGTTTTCTATTAGGTCCATGCAAAGTGGCTGTAAGGAAGATTTCAGTTGGGAATAGTCAGTCGAGTTCCATGTGAGCAGTTAGTCGAGAGCTGGGCTCTGGAAGGATGGCTGAGAAGATGGCGCTATGAGTTCAGGTGTGGAGTGTTAACCGAGAGCTGGGCTCTGGAAGGATGGCTGACAAGATGGCGCTATGAGTTCAGGTGTGGAATGTTAACCGAGAGCGGGGCTCTGGAAGGATGGCTGACAAGATGGCGCTATGAGTTCAGGTGTGGAGTGTTAACCGAGAGCTGGGCTCTGGAAGGATGGCTGACAAGATGGCGCTATGAGTTCAGGTGTGGAGTGTTAACCGAGAGCTGGGCTCTGGAAGGATGGCTGACAAGATGGCGCTATGAGTTCAGGTGTGGAGTGTTAACCGAGAGCTGGGCTCTGGAAGGATGGCTGACAAGATGGCGCTATGAGTTCAGTTGTGGAATGTTAACCGGCAGTTAACGACGTGACCACGGAAGCTGAAGAATCTCCACTGAGTTAAATCCGTGGCAAGGAAACGGCTAGTGGAGACTATAATAGACTGCGAATACCGTGTGTTTCAGTGAACTCTAATTATGTATAGTGCCGAGTGGTGTATAGAAGAGGCCAAAGATTCCTAACATCCAACCCAAACCCCGCCTATAGTCACAACCACAAATCGCGACAATATCATGAAATGATCTGTCTGTAAAGAAAAAATAAGGCAATCTGGAAGCAACCCTTAGAACTCAGATTATATTAGAAGTGGCAACAGTGCTTATGGTCTGCTCTGGATGAACCAAGTAGCTTTGCAGTTTTCATCGCAGGTTATAAACCCGTTATCTGTACTTTGCGCTGTCCACGGATCCCAGCAGACACGTCAGATCTGAACGCGCTTGTTGTCACACGGCACCAAGACAGATTATGGCCTTAAATTAGAGGAAACTGTATTTATGCTTGCTTCCTGCACACAACTTGCACCTGGCGTGCTCAGTTGGGTGGATTCTTTATATACAGGGTGTTGCGATTAGAGTTCTCTAATCAGGTAATATAAAAATTCTGTGGTACTCTTATATCCCGATGAGGTCATTGGATCTTTTTCAACTGACCTGATTCTTCCAGCCGCACTATGGCCCTGAAGTCGACTCAGCCTCTAAGGGAAATAAGTAGAAGGAATATTCTTGAGCGCAAAGGGCGGCCGGCGCGTAAGGCTGACAACCTTGTCACCATCTATGAGCCGATTGCCTAGAAAATGTGGGAACCTCAACATCTCACAACCCTATGGGCCTCCACGGCCTATTACGGGGATACCTTTACTTTTTACTCCTATTCATATCGTAAGAAAACATACATATGAGATTAAGTACAATTCATTCATGGAGCTGAGCCCTTCTTGAAAGGCCGCAAATTTTGCAGCTACTCAAGAATTTCCCAGCATTTTATGGAATACGAAGGTTAATTACCGCGTTCACAAGAGCCCTTTACTAGTCCCTATCCTAAGCCAGATTAACCCAATCCATATCACCCATTCCTATCTCTCTAAGATCAATTTTAATATTGTCCACCCACCTACGCCTTGGTCTTCCCAGTGGTCTCTTTCTTTCTGGCTTTCTCACCAAAAACCTATATGCATTATTCTTCGCCACCATTCGTGCTACAAGCCCTGCCCACCTCATCCTCCTTGACTTGATCATTCTAATTATACTTGGACAAGAGTACAGGTTATGAAGCTCCTCATTATGCAGTTTTCTCCAGCTTCCCGTCACTTCACCTATCTTCGGTCCAAATATTCTCCTCAACACCCTGCTCTCAAACACCCTCAGTCTATGTTCCACCCTTTAATGTCAGAGACTAAGTTTCACATCCATTCAGAACCACAGGCAAAATTAGGGTTTTGTATATTCTAATATTTATGTTCTTGGACAGCAGACAAGAAGACAAAAGGCTCTGAATTGAATCGTAGCAAGCATTACCCGAGTTGAATCTCCGCTTAATTTCCTCCTGAATCAAGTTTTGATCTGTTATCGTTGTTCCAAAATATCTTAACTATGCCACGTTTTCAAAACATCTGTTTCCTATCTTTATGTCATGCTTTTGCCCTGCATTTTGGTGATGAGACAGCAACATGTACTTAATTTTCTCTGTGTTCACTTCTAGACCCACCTCTTTACTTGCGTCAATTCAAGTTTCTGTGTTTTCAGTTTATGGTATCTATGTTATCACCCAGTAGATTTACATCATCATAGACCAATAGCTGATGTGTCCCATTAAATTAGGTTAAGTAGGCATTTCTTAAATTATATCATACTGATGTTTAGGAATAAGAAGATGCATTGATTTTACTATCATTTTACTCCATTGCATTACTATATATCTGACCGGCCACTGCCTCTTTTAACAGAACACATTCTTGCCTTGTATTCTATTTAATATAGATAGCAGGCCATAGCAGACGCTTTCTCCTTCGCTAGTATGACAACACTATGCTTCCACACTCAAAGCATTTACACGCAGTCCCAGGTAATCTTTGAGAACAGCGGCAAGAGAATTGAATATGCAAGTTTCAACAGTACACAAGGTTCTACGGAAGAAATTACGGCTGTATGCTAATCAGATGCAACTTGTGCAAGCTATTGAACCACATGATAAGCCTAAGAGAACGGATTTTGCAACAGATATGTTACGAAGAATAGAGGATGATGAAAGATTTCTTACAACCACATTGTTCTCTGATGAAGTTTGCTTCCACATTTGTGTAACAGTCAATCGCCATAACGTACGCATTTGGGGATCAGAGAACCCTCATGAATACCGTGACATGGCAAGACACTCCGCAAAAGTTACGTCATATTACATTAAATTAACTTACATTATTAAATCCATGGAACAGATTTCAGAATTTAGTATTTGCAATGCTGTTCTAGGCCGATCACAGTGGTTACGCGGTCTAGGGCAAGAACTGCCTTCTCTCGCTCGGACGCTGGGCTCGTGGATTCGAATCTGACTGAAGGCATGAATGTCTGTGAGCGTTTATTCTGTGTTTGTGTTGTTCTGTGTGTAGGTAGCGGTCTTGAGACTGGCTGATCCCTCGTCCAAGGAGTCCTACCGACTGTGCATAGGATTATGAAACTGAAAAGGCGGCCATGATCCATCAAAAGGACTCTAGAGACAAAGATAGACATATAACGGTTTTCTAGAAATTCCAGTAAAGAAACAAACTTCTAAGCCGGCCGATGAACCGAAAATTTTGTCAGTCTCTAATCTAGAACAAAAGTGGATGGCGAATATACCGTATTTACGTATGTATAGGCTGCACATTTTTTGCCAAAAATTCAAGAGGAAAACTGGGGTGCGGCTTATATTCGAAATATTCGAAATCACACTTCATTTAAAAAAAAAATTAACGTTGCCAAATTTCGGAATAATTTCTACTCCTGAAATAATATTCCAAGAAAATTATTTTTTCTATAATTTCTGTCTGAAAATTGTGCTGCGGCCTATACACGCACGCGGCCTATACATGCGTGAATACGGTAATAACAGTGGCATTCGGAAACTTCGTAAACTTCGAAGTGGAGAACATCTTAACAAGTTTATACGTTCCTCCCGTTGCCCCGATCGGATAATTATTCCGCCCAGTACAGCTTCTTGTCTTTAAATGAGCCACAATTGAGCACGCAATAAAATAAAGAAGCAAACGACACAGAGAGTGCAAAGTGTCTCGAAGTTCTCTTTTCCTTATTGAAGTCCCTTCGCTTCGAGTGTATCCAGGTTACACAAATTCATTTTATACCCGCTGCAAGGTAACGCAATGATTCATTTCAACATGTCTGCTGAATGTTGTGACGCATGCGCTGCCACCTCATCGGGGTCTGCGCGATCGTAACTCGCATTCATCTCTTCCATAACATGAAGAACATGAACTCAAATTATATTCCGGATGTTTACAGCATTTGGTCCAGTCCTGCCACCGCGACGCCATTTTGATATCCCGCGCTCAGTGTAACTAAGACAATTCCACTTTACAGGACATTCCTTAAAGCTGACACTTGCGCAGCTGATTGAAACATCTTGAAGCAGTTGCAATCATTTCCCATCACTCATAATTTATTTCAAGATTAATCTTAATATTATTACGCCCCCAAGTAACAGCACCAGTAGTAGTAGTAGTAGTAGCAGTAAGAAGATGGCCATGTACTGAAACGGAAGCTACTAGTTGGACTTCTCTTCCGCATTGAATTCGTGAGTCCTTACGTAATGTGTTGTTGTAAAGACTACAGAATTGCACTCTTTCCCTTGGCGTACAATTGTACATAGAAAGAAACGAGAGTGGGCATATGAAACTGCATGTGTCTGTCTGTAGTATATTTTATGTTAGAAACTGACTGACAAAATTTGAGAAGCTTAGCATCCAGTTATCCTCTCTAGTTCACTGCAGAAGAGAAGAGAAGAGAAGAGAAGAGAAGAGAAGAGAAGAGAAGAGGTAAATGGGAATGAAAAGAGGACATAAGAGAAGAAAGGGAAGCAGAACATAAAAGATGTGAAGAGAAACGATGAACACAGAAGTGAATTCAGGCGAAGAGATGAGAGGGTAAAGGAAAATATGTGAAGTGAAGAGAAGAAAATACAGTGCAACAAAAGGGAAACAGAAAATAAAAGTCAATAGAGGAGATGTTGGACAGAAGAGGAGAGAAAACAAGAGAAATAATAATGAAAAGGGAGGGAGTGGAGTACCGGAAGCAGTGATTGCGCAGTGTAACTGATTCACTTCGTTTCCAGCAGAATTCTGCGTAATTTCTGAAGTACGTTCTTTCAGCAAAGTCACATAGCGTATCATTGCGTCACTTCCTTCCAGTGGCTTGCGACAAATGTAAGAAATAGAATACGTAGCAATACTCACAGTCTCACAGTTTGCCTGCTTCCTAGGAAAAGCCAGCATCGTAACATCTCGCCTGGTAGTGAAAGCATAATGATCTGCAGTTGTCACACCTCCGTGCCTTAATCACTTTACAGTTCCTAGATGCCACCCAAATATTATGGCATATATGTTGACCCCCTTGTTGATGTCTCCACCTTCTCGTGGTGACGGGTTTTGAGTAGGCCAAGGACCCTGAGAGCTATACCAGCGGTAGCGTAGCTACTGGCAGGGCCTCCCTTGCTGGACAGGTCAAAGGGTAGGCATCAGACGAAGAGAGACACCAAAAACCAAAAACTGATGCCGGAAGCAGCGTCATCAGCAGCGACTTGAAGCACAGAGCAAATGATGCTCAAGATGGTTCCAGTTCGTATAGCAACAGGCGTGACCAGAGTGATTTGAACGGCTGCTGTACTGCGATGTGGAAAGCAAATGGAAAAACTACCACATTATCACTTTTCCTGGATAGTCTCTTTAAAAAAACAGAAGATCGCATTAAGTGGAGGAACTGTTTTGGAAGAGACTGTGGACCTGTCGCCTGACAGATTACTGATGAATGAAAATGAATACATTGACATGGCCCGTTTTCTGATTGATATACGCGACGTTTCGGTAGATGTATCTCCTCTCGTCTTCAGTTATTTACATGCTTTCACCGTTTTCATGTTTGATAATGTATTTGTTACGGTAGTCGGGAAGGACCTGAATTCGTTTGAAATTTAAACTTGTTTGCTAAACACCAGACACTGAGATATCGGTTCGATACTAATTTCTGTCATTATTTTGAAATAAAAACGATAAAAATATGTCATTATAATGGAAATCAGTCTCGTAAAAAGACAAATTCCCTGAATGTTTTGCATATTGAATATTTTAAAGATCAATTTCAATTTTCTCATTCGATGTGCTTCTAGTTTACCAAGTGATATTCTTCTTTCGTACTGTGACATGCAGACCGCTTCCTGGGCAACTCCAGAGATACGCACACACAACAATAGAAAAAGTATTGCAAGAAGTGTCTTCTGTGTGGGCCGCGCCATGCCATTTGCTGGTCACTGGATCGCTAAACACATTCCCGCGGCAATGAATACGCAGGCAACAATCAGATAATTTCCGTTGCTATGCAACGCGCTGTAGATAGAGAAATTGGGGAAGAAGTGTTTTCTGTGGGTCTGCCTCGGGACTATATAACTAGTCCAGTCGTAGAACGAAAAAGAGAATGGAGCGATTATTAAGAGTGACTGTAAACAAGGAGCCGGTAAATCCAATATTCAGATCCAGAATCCCTTACCATTAATCACGCAGCCATAAATTCCTGGTAATATTTTCCGCCTGAAGTTCTGTGGATATATTCACCACGCCCACATGTACGCGGAATTTCTCGTTTAAAGCATCACCTTTACTCTGATCACCCAAATAAAATGTTCCTATGTACCTTTGTTCCGAAACGTATAATCTGTGTTCTTCCTTTAAGAAAAGGGACAAAGTTTTACATACATAGTTAATGCTTTCATTTTTTGCATATATAACAAGGGGGACATAAAGGTCTGGACATAAGAGTAGCAAGCATTCCGAATTTTATATTTTCTTCATTTCTTCGTGAAAGCCATTTTGGTTCGTTACCGGCACTAGTTGGAGGTGAGTGGTCAGCTTCACGCCCTGCCGCTTTACCACCTGTACCCACTGGGTAGGAGGTGGAGTGGACCCCAGAGGCGGTCTGGACGACGCGGAGAAGAGAAAATTCTTGACCTTACTGGGACTCGAACTCCGTTTCGTCGGTCATCCGGCCCGTAGCCAGTCGCTGTACCGACTACGCTATCCCCGCTCTGATACAACAAGGCCCGTATACAAATCGACGCGTCCAAAGTTCCTCCACTGTTGCGTTTGTGTTTATTACAGCGGGAACGCACTTACCAAGCTGTTGCCAGGCAACAATAGAAGGATACACATGCAGACACACAGACTGGTGAGAGAGATTTATGAAGCACGCCATTGAGATGAATTCAGTTGTCATAATATACATACCAACTTTCATAGTAATTGATTCAGGCATTCAGAAGTTGATAAAGAGGTGTTATAAGACACACAGACAGCAAGATGATCTCATGAGCCTACTTTACTTTTTAAATAAGGAAAGTAGGCTAAAATGGTGCTCTGGAACTAACAAAATTATTTGTGTCTGGGTCAGTTTTCCAATCCTGGCCATGGTCTACACTAGTCCCACCTCAAACGCTGTAATTCAAGTTCCTCCACTAGATGTCAGATTCATACAGCAAGTAACATAAGTCTCTGTCATTTCAAGCACAAAAATGAAAGGACATGTCGAGTGTCGCAAAATGACGCCTTGAAGAATGTTTAAGATGAACACCTCTGCGGATTTAAATACAATTCATAGAAGCCGTGTGGAATATGAATGTTCCTAAGCGAGTGTACAGTAAGATTTATTCAGTTCGGTTGATTCATTAAACAGAAAATCTTTATCCATTTTGAATATTAAAAATAGATGTTTCATCCATAATTCGGACACTTTTAATCTGAATCCATGTTAAATATAACTCAATTTTCTTGATATACATCTTGAACACAACTCTTCCATTGGTCAGTGGCTGACTGTATATTATCTAGTGGTACGAGGGGCCGCATATTTGAAGTGGTTTGTTGCAGTAACTCCAGGGACAGAAACGGTTCTCTGGCTTTCGTGCACTTCCCGTTTAAGTTAGCTACGGACAAGGTAATTAAACGGATTAAAATCTGAAGAATTCGGTAGCCATTTTGTGATTTTACGGCTTAAACTGTAACAACACCCGATATTTTCAAGGAGCGGTTACATGAATATAAAATGCTTATTTAAAATAAACAGAACGAGAAATTTTTTTCTCTTTAACAAATCAACCTAAGTGAATAAATATTCTACTTGCATACTTATGTATATTTTACACAACTTACTTGAATTTTATTCAAAATCATACGACCGTCTTTTTTTCAGCATTTCTTTTGCTC
Source organism: Cryptotermes secundus (assembly GCF_002891405.2). Lineage (NCBI taxonomy): Eukaryota > Metazoa > Arthropoda > Insecta > Blattodea > Kalotermitidae > Cryptotermes > Cryptotermes secundus. Next base: position 502,350 of record NW_019744122.1, read on the forward strand.
CATCCGACAGAGTACACTGCTTGTATTCTCCTGGAATTCAGTCATTATCTGTCGAAACCAAAAGATTTTAATTGCACCATTGACAAACAATAAACAAGAACTCCGTGGCTTGTAGTCCTCAAGCGAACTATACCGACCAAGCGACCGCCGCTTGTCGGCGAAGTTAGTGCCAACTTTAGCGGCATGGACGGTGTCGCGTGGTCAGCACAACGAATCCCCACGGCCGTTAATCACTGTTTTCTAGACCGGAACCGCTATTTCCCTCAAATATTTCCTCAATTATCCTCATGAGGGCGAATGGACCCCGTTCCAGAAACACTAATTTTCAGAAAATCTGATAGCACCGAGAATCGAACCCGGGACCTCTATATTTGAAGCCAGGAACTCTGACCACTAGACCACAGAGGCACTGAACGGCAGTAAATTATTTTCCAGAACGACTCGTGAAATTCTCTTAAGAACAACATTAGAGAGATATATTATAGAAGAACCGAGATCCTCAACATCTGAAGGACACGATCGCGTGTGCATCCTGAGTCGTGCCAGGAGCAGGCCCATTCCCTTCCAACCCCCGGTAAACCCCCTGCTTCAACACCAAATTCCAACTTCAAAATATCTGTTTAATTTGTAGAATAACTTGTCACAAAAGCATACGTATATGTTTGCGTTACACATGCTTTTAAATGCGTAACACTTAGTCTAATCCACTTTAAAATAAAATAATAATATTATTTGCAAAAGTTTAGTGTCTCTCAGGCCATGCTGATCGATATGTAACTATGCGCAAACTGCGGTCACTACACAGTTCAGTTCCCTTCTGATAGTTTTGTGAGTCAGTCCAGAATTCGATGCAGATTTCATATCGACACTGCACACAGTACTCAGTTCTCGGTGAAGTTAATGTTTAGTGTACACTTATTATTTTGTCTTGACCTTCTCGTGTTGTGTTCAGCCAAGATCAGAACGTGCGAGAAATGTGTTCAGGTATAAGCACAAATCAAGTTGACTGTTTGAAACTGTAAAGCAAAAGTAATGCAGTGTAAATTTACAATATAAAAAAGGTAAGCCGAAGTAAATATTTCTATTGGAGCAACAACGGCACAACGGACATGAAGAGAGCAGCCCAAAAAGAGGTTTAAGATAACGCTAATTGCTTTAATTATATTCGTCATTTCAAGTTCCGGGCTTGCGACGTCTTGCCTGTCTATTCTTCCTTATATTAATACCGCGATATAGGGAGGTAAGGCTGATTTGTATTCGGGAGGTCCCAGTTTCGAACGTGGGTCTAGAGACCGATTATTCTGACTGAAATTTTAAGTAGTTCTCCTGATTACTCAATTTATAAAGTGAGTACCTCATTTGGCCCTGGGGTTTACTCAGCCTCTAACAGAAATGAGTACCAGGAATTAATTAAATAATTTTCCTGGGGAGTAAAGCGCGGCCGGCGCGTAAGGCTGACAACCTTACCGCCATCTTTGAGCCGATTGTCTAGATAATGTGGGACCCTCAACGTCTCACAACCCTATGGGCCTTCACGGCCTGTTACAGGGATAGCTTTACTTTTTTTTTACTTTTTTTACCTACAATTAGGAAACGACCGCTTTCTTCTAGATTATGTCCAAGTCATTCACAATCTCAACACCAATAACATATAACTCCTCAATTATCCTCATGAGGTTGAGTGGACCCCGTTCCAGACTCACTACTTCTCATAAAATCTGGTAGCGCTGGGAATTGAACCCGGAATCTCATGATCTGTAGCCAGGAACTCTGACCACTAGACCACAGAGGCACTATAAACCAAGAATTATTGTGCTGGCGAGGACCATCAGCAATTTAGGCGATTGGCCGACCGACCGACTGGCCTTCTGTAATCTAGGTTGGAATGGTCAGCCTCACACGTCAGTCACTTCAAAAAGATCCCCTCCCCGCACCTCTGCATAGGAGACCACATGGACCCTGGAGTCAGTTTGGGCACGGCGGTGTAGAGAAGAATCCCTTCGAACTCCGGTTGTCTATCTCTTACAACTTCGGAATTTTCTAAATGAGAACGATGGGCATATACCTCCGTCTCGCTGTCAAGAACAAGGTCAGATCATGTATATAGACGACTGCTCCTTCTTGGAGTACCAGACACACTCCTGCGTGACGGTGAACTCAGATCTGATTCAGCAACTGGCTTCTTAATGCGAACTTGCTCAACTGAATATGAAGGTATCATTTTCTAGACATCAGACCAACATCCTCAACAGATGAACGCTGGGACTGAAAAGAAAAGATTAATCACAATAGGAGCTTTGGCCAATTTTTCTCCTAGTAATGGGTTGGATTACATAACAAGGTAAAAAGTAAAACTATCCCTATAACAGACCGTGAAGGCCCATAGTGTTGTGAGACGTTGAGGGTCCTACATTATCTAGACAATCGGCTCAAAGTTGGCGGTAAAGTTGTCAGCCTTACGCGCCAGCCGCGCTTTACTCCCCAGGAAAATTATTTAATTAATTCCAACCCCCCCACCAAGGCCATAGTGCGGCTGGAAGGATTAGGTCAACTGAAAAAAATCCAATGACCTCATCGGGACTTGAACTCGCGACCTTCCAGCTTGTAGCATAGTCCCTCAACCAACTACGCTACCGCATGCCCAAGGAGAACCAGAAATTAAAATCCTCGCCAAATAGTATTAGAATGAGCAAATCAGGGGTTATGGAAGGCATATAGCACACATGAGAGGGAAGAGAAATTAATACATATTTCTGGTAGGAAACAGTGAATGATAGAGCCTGCTTGGAAGCCCTAGACATGGATGGGAGAATGTGGACTGAATTTGTCAGGCTTAGGATTAGGACCAGCTGTGAATTCTTACAAACACGGCAATAAACATTCGGGTTGAAAATTTTCTCTTCTGGGATATAACTTCGTGTAGTCCATTGAAAGTGAACTGACGTTTCGGAGGGACATGTACCCTTCATCTTCAGAGTGAAAGTTTAAGCCAAGCTGGAAGTCTGCAAGAAGCAGACGACATAGCTTTGCTTCTTAGCTTACTCTTCGACCCTGAAGACGAAGGGGATATGTTTCACGGGAATACACGGTAGTAAGAGCCAGAATACAGAACATTAAAATCATCACTGTGAGAACTTCAGCATCCTTCCTATTGCATGAAGCTCTTAGCTTCTCAAGGAGGACTCCGCTCCGTGGAGTACGGGACTGAGATCGAAGCCCGGCGTGGGGCATGACTATATGAATGAGTGAGCTTGCAACAATTTGACTTAGTATGTACTTGTCCAGCTTCGAGGAGACATACAGGACAGGCATGTTAAGCAGCTCCATAGTGACTGGTTCGAGTTATTACCGTTGCCACAGAGAGCTCGGGTAATTTCCAGTGCTCATTTCTTTATTCCTTGTTCGACACGAGACAAATCTTCAATTAAGCCACTGACACAGTTCGATTTCGTCCATTAAAATACTTAAAACTAACTCCAGTTTTATGAAACTTTGTCTAAAGACAGTCAAGAAATCAGCCACATTTTACTGAACTCCAAGTTTTATTACCACCAACGGATCCTATCCAAATGAAAAATTAAATAAATTGCTGGGGCAATTGTTCTTCCAAGTTCATTTATTTGTGCTTCTATCTTGAGTCAGATGTATGCAAACCTTTTATATAGAAACCATTTTAATATTATCTTCCAATTTATGGCTAGGTTTCTTGAGCGATGTCTTCTCTTCACATTTCCCGATCGAAATTTGCACTGCCTCTAAGAAAGTAAAGGTAAAGGTATCCCTGTAACAGGCCGTGAAGGCCCATAGGCTTGTGGGACGTTGAGATTCCCACATCTTCTCCAGACAATCTGCTCACAGATGGCAGTGAGGTTGTCAGCCTCACGCGCCCGCCGCCCTTTCCCTCCAAGGAAAATTCCTGGTACTCATTTCTGTTAGAGACTGAGTTCACCCCAGGATCATAGTGCGGTTTGAAGGATTAGGTCAATTGAAAAGTCCAACTACCTCATCGGGAATGGAACCCGCTACCTTCCAGCTTGTAGCATAGTTTCTGAACCAACTATGCTACCGCGTGCCCCTCGTGTTGCCGCTACTAAAGTTGAAACGTCTAAGTTACCGATCACGATAAATTGAGTAAACCGACGTTACGGAGAGAAATGATAAACCGAAGTAGAGACATTTCTTATTACATCAGGAGTGCTGTAAACCCTGCCAATCTTTCACACCCCAGACAATTACTGTAAGAGCATCATGTTAAGAGGAATTGCATAACACTTGTCGCTATGTAATCTTCTCCAGTCCCATGATACATCACTTCTGCTGGATGCTAATTTTTCCCAGAGATCTTCAGTCAATGTCATTGATTACATATTTAAGATATTTAACAACGCTGTTTCATATTCGGCTGTTATATAGCGTCGAATAATAGAGGAAGATTTGCGACCACTGGATTTTTTTGGCTTTATCTATAGTTCAGTAATTCATTCATTCATCATTAATCTGTCAGGCGACAGGTCCACAGTCTCTTCCAAAACAGTTCCTCCACTTAATGCGATCTTCTGTTTTTGGAAAGAAGCTATCCAGGAAAAGTGATAATGTGGTACTTTTTCCATTTGCTTTCCACATCGCAGTACAGCAGCCGTTCAAACCACTCTGGTCACGCCTGTTGCTATACGAACTTGAACCATCTCGAGCATCATTTGCTCTGTGCTTCAAGTCGCTGCTGATGACGCTGCTTCCGGCATCAGTTTTCGGTGTCTCTCTTCGTCTGATGCCTACCCTTTGACCTGTCCAGCAAGGGAGGCCCTGCTAGAAGCTACGCTACCGCTGGTATAGCTCTCAGGGTCCTCGGCATACTCAAACTCACTCACCACGAGAAGAGGAGTTCAGTATTATAATCAGCAAAACATTTCGGAAACTAGTTCCGTCTCCGTCGTCGGGTGAGAGGGTGAGAGGCACCTACTCAGTTGGGTCCGTTAAAAAGAGCTGACCTCAGTCACTGAGGATTGCCGGGGTTCTTAACTTTATCCATCGCCTGGTATTAGAAAAAGCGCATAACAACACTACATTTTGGAAGCTGGGACTGTCTCTTCCTCAGGTGACGGACGGAGACACCTACCTTGTAGGGTCCGTTAGAAGATATAACCCCAGTCACTGGACCTTGGGGAGATGATTATGACTAATGAATAGGTGAGGATTTGTAGGAAAGCGTACCTGACTATTTAAAGTCAGGAAATAATGTAAGGAAGCAAAATAATCTGATTCACGACATCTAACATCTGATGCGAGAACTGAACCCAGTACCTCAGGAACAAAAGCTGTACAGTTTTACCGCTACGCTAGCCTTCTCCAATCACTATAGTCTTTCCGTAGACTAGTCTCATGCGCATACAATGTATATAGCAAGGGGGACATATATGTGTACGCGTATTTTTCTTCTGTCACAGATTAAGCCTTGTGGACAGTTCTGACCATAACTAATCCTACATTCTTCAGGCGCTGATGTAGGCAGCTAGTCACAAGGCTCCAGCAACGGTAAAACACAAAGAGTCGCGGATATATATCCATGGATTCGATCACGCGATCCCAACATTCAAATGCATGCGTCATTGAGGGTCAAACAGATTTTTTTTTAATTTTTTGCTAGTGGGGTGGGACTAAGTCCTTGTACTGCTACTACTTCTGGCCTTTGTACCATTCTTTTTAATTTAGTCACTATAGATTAATCAGAACCAAACACTTGCTGGTTAATGTCACCATTACCATCACGCTGCCCCCAGGTCACAAGGGCTTGATTTCCCATCGTAATCACTTGATTTTCTGGAAAATCCTTCACCTTGCTGTGGGAGTGTCGGTCAGTGGGGTGACCTCTACGTCATGCAATCCGCAAGGAGTACCAAGGGCTTCCGGTCCGCGCTTGGGATCAGATTACAACGGCTAGCGTGACTGAAAGTCCTGTGATTATTGTTGTTGTTATTCGGCTTATAATGTGTTTGTAGGCACGTTTACGTATTTGAAACCGAAACCGTTTCTTTCCTTCTTTCTTAATTATTAAGATATTAATGGCACTCAACATGAATATATATATATATATATATATATATATATGCAAAGAGTCTCTCGGCGCATAATGATTCTTGCGATTACGTTTATTGAATTTCTATTGTCTAAATTATACATGTTGCCTTGTTTTGTTTTTGTTCCAATGTATTTCTATGTTTTTTCCTTTTTCTGGTTGTACTTACTGCATAATATTCTTCCTGCACTTGAGTAAACAAACAAATAACTTAATAGCATTATGTTACAATGCTTTAGAATATTCAGAGGTAAATACAACAACCAAAGCCTTAGCTTCTAAAATTCGATTCCCGGTAGGAGTACTCATTTTCCTCTAGCTGCAAGTGCTTCATGCATCCGAGGGTGAACTAATTTCATGTGTTGTACTGAGAGCCAGTATTTCCTGGGATAAGGTGACTGGAGCGTGAAACAGTCTTCGTTTCCAAATAAATTAGTGAACAGACATAAAGTGCAGGAAATCCCCTAAACGCATCACGTGTTGGTACTTAGGCATGCAAGCAAACACTATGGTGTTCACTAAAATCTGCTAAGGTGACCAGCCATTGACACCGATGAGGATGAAGAAATCAGAGCAAGGCCCCGAAAAGTTGGACTTCAGCTCAGCCATGACGTGGCCCATGTTCCGAGGAAATTATAACGGATTTATTCGTCATTAAAGTTTCAAATGGTACTTTAATTTTAGGTTTCAACCATTCGTCGAGGTGAGCAACTGGTATTTATATTTCTTAGTCGCTAAGTTCTGTACACTAATCTCTGTTATCACGATTGAGGTCTTTTGTGACTCTCCTCAGTCCCTCCAGGTAATGCTGGGATAGTACCATAAAACAGGCAATGAACGCCTCCATCCGTACACGTCTCTAACTTATCTTTCAGTCATCCCATCATGCGGAACTATATAACCTACAAATTGCGAAAACGTCGTTAAAATAACCAGACACTCAATGAACTGGACTTGTCGGGCAGAAATCTGAACCCCAGCAGGGACGTTTAACTTGTTTTTCTTTTCTGCTGCGGCCAGCATGTGTCTCTCCTTTAATAAAGGGAGTTTCAAGCTGTGATCTGACGTCTCATAACAGCTGCATCATTGCCATTCCTTGTGACGATGGCATCTAGCTCTCAGCTTACTCCCCAAACTGATATTTCTGTTTTCCTGATTCAGGCGATGGCGGTAGGCGCAGGCCAGGTGAAGGCGCCGTGAAGTGATGGACTGCGAGCAGCAGGAGTGGACCTGGCAGTGGCAATCCTATCGCTGCTCCCGGCCACGGTTCATAGCGCTGGTCAGTCAGGGGTACCAACATCTTGTCGTAATTGTCAAACCTGCTACCTGCTCACGCTGGTTTCTCGCTCGCGGATTTTTCAACCCTGAAGACGGAGGCGATACGTCCCTCCGAAACGTCGGTGCACTCAAGTTCTACGGGGCGCCACATCCAAAAAAAGGGCAATCTTCATAGTCACCGTTGTGAAAATCTCAAATCTTACATGTCGCAAACTGTTCACAGAGCGTCTTCCGACTCTAAGACGTTACATCATCCTGGAGGAACTCCTAAGGGGCACGTTAGGCATTTCAGTTCTCCCTGGATTTAAAACAAAATGAAAATAAAGAAGCTATACCAATTATTAATGAGGAGCCGGGGTAGCGTAGTCGGTATAACGACTCGCTACGGGCTCGACAACTGAGGGGTCGGAGTTCGAGTCCCGGCAGGGTAAGAAATTTTCTCGTCTGCAAATCGTTCAGACCGGCTGAGGGGTTCATCCATCCTCCTATCCAATGGGTACCGGGTGCTCTTTCCCCGAGTGTAACGCGGCAGAAGCGTGAAGCTGACCACTCACCTCCAGCTAGTGCCGAGGTCAAGGAAATGTGGAACTATACTTCTACTCCCCCATACGCCTTCCTGGCGTAATGATTTAATTCGTTGAGCACAGTGACAACTTTACCTTTTATCAATTATTAATAAGAAGAATTAATATTTGGGAGAGCTCAAACACAGTCTGTGACGAACGCTTTTTTCCTCTTTAGGATGGTCTGTAAAGATGTTCCTATATGGGTTTGTAATATTGTACAGGTATTTGAGAATCCATTTATTTTGCGTTTCACATGTGATATAAGATGGACATACCATAGTGTGTAACAATTTTAGCGAATCAGAAACATCTGATATCAGCCACGTACGGCCGAAACCTGTTTTGAGAATGAACGGAGTCAATAAAAAAAACTGCATTGTAGACGGAAATGGACTGTATGAAATAAATGAAGTCTATAACCAAATTTTCTGGGCCTTCCCCCTTGAATGAATCTTGGCGGAGACAATAATAATGCTCGTAATTCGAATTATATTTCTTATACTTTAATCTTCATTTTATTTGATGTACTATTAGTTTAAACACCAGAAGAAGTTTGATGGATCTCCATAAAGTGATGTTACCTTAATGTGGCCATTAGTGAGAGTAAAGCGGCGGACACTTGATTGCGTGTGGGAGAAATGACCTTTACCGAGGGCTGAAGGGAACAGGAAGGTGGCGAGGCGCTGGATCAATATCCATCACAGGGGAGGGGATAGCGTGTCCGCATACCTGTCCACGGAATGACTAGTAGGCACGAGTAGGCAGTTGTGTCCAGATGTTCCTCCACCGCGAAAGTCGGGCGCTGTAGCCCAGTTCGCAAACTTTGCATTGCTAGGGATTACGCGAGCGTGTGTTTGTGATGTAGAGCGTGTGTTCCTCATTGAAAGAAACAGTTTTATAAAAGTCACTTCTTGCATCTGTAACAGAAACCACTAGATTCGAATATAATTGTTAGCAGGGTGAGAGAATCGTTGAACTTAAAGAGAATTATAATAATATCTAGAATTCCTACTCATCGACTGTAATATAATAATTATTTTTAAATGACATCTTTTGTTAAAGTCAAGAGGAAACAAAAGAAACCTACAGCTGAACAGTATCACTCAGACAGTGCCCCATTGTGTGTCATAATCATACAGAAATAGTAGTCTAAACTCTGCAACCCTAAACTCTCCGCTCTGGAGATGCTGTGTTTAAATTTGGAGGTTTTATGAACTACCAAAATGATAATATTAATTGAGAACAATAAAAGCAATCAATTACTATATACAACTAGAAAATGTATTGAAACAAACGAGTTCAATGAATGCGTATGACGAAGTGTGTAGATGCATAGGAATTTCTTTTGTTGCTGAACAGATCAGCCTGTGGTTAATAACACACAACAAGAATTCTTGTGAGTACATTAAGCCCGGAATGTTAGGATTGATCAGGTAGGGCTGAGAAGTGCCGACGAACTGTAGTTCTGTACCTATGTCGTGGGTATGGGAGAGGTTCAGGAACACGTTCAGGAGTTCTTCGGATGACGATGTCGAAGACGTCGATACTGATGCGGTAAGATTTTTAGAAATGACTAAAAGATACTGAATAATAAATCATTTGCTCATAATCTTCAATTGGGAGATAATAGGTTAATTTATTCTGATGATCGAGACATTTTCTACTAAGGAAATAATATATTTTTTACAACTATAAGAAAAAATTTTAGTCGTACACTGAGTTAGTTTATTCCCGCTTCACAAACTATTTTCTCATGAAGAGTTTTAATTTTCTTCTTTGCTTTGCTGGTGTTATAACCTGTGTGAGTTTTGGCCTCCTGTGTGGTTTCGTAGCAGTAAATTTTTCCTGGGTGTTGTCATTAGCCCCAGTCCCATCACCCAACCTGGAAGTCCAGGGACTACAATTCGTCCGGCCCCTACCTTTTAACCTGTCTCACATGGGTGTCACTACCAGGAGTTTACACTCCCGCCAGCATAGCTCTCAAGGTCACTTGGGCGCGCAAACCCATTTTCCGCGATAAGGCTTTATTCCTCGGGTAGGACTTTTAATTTTATTCTCTCATTTATTTCTGTACTACCGAAACTGTCTATTCTGTTGATGTGTCCTGGCCGTAATTTGTGTGCACTTCATGTTCTCGCCTGAAACAGAATAACAGCCTTTCAACTTTCCAGTCATCTCGATCACCGAAACTGAATTTCACGGGTTAATTAAACGTACGATCTCTGAAATATTGCGGGAGAATCTTCTTCGTAAGTTGGTCACTGTCTGGACGAAATATATGCATAATTTCAGGACATCTCAGTCTTCAAGTAAAATGGAAGCTTTTCTATTCTGTAGCCTCATTAAATAAAGTTCTCCTTCATCAGATCGAAGGCTGGCAAATAAACGACAGATTCTGTAAAATATATCTTATAGCCAGACTTCAGCGAGTGATGCCGTAATTGAACTTGAATTAATATTGCACAACAATATGGAACAATGTAATGGACAATAAATAATACACTGTAAGACGTAAAAGGTACAATTATCCCTTATATTTTCGACGTGCGGTCTAAGGCAGCGTTCCGCAAACTTTTTCTACTCGCGGCACACCATGATGTATCCATGACTCAACACGGCACACCAAAATGTTACCCCCTCAAGAACGCACGATATCAGACAATTAATATAAATACTTAACATGATCAATTTTTACTATAATATTACCATATTGTTATTTTATTATCATTAAACAGAAATCGTCTCGTGCATTTATTAACAATTAATGAACTTTAATTCACTGTAGAGTGTAGAAAATACATTTCTATTACTATTAAAGTAAATACAGTAATTCTACTCATAACTTCAATGTGATACTTGCGCCTGCGCAGCTGCACACAGGCGACTGATCCGTGGTGGAATCGTTGACAACGGAAGTCTCATTTCTTCATCGATGATTTGAGCCGTTCCCTCTTTGATGTCTTAATTTCAGTTAACGTCGAGAAGACCAGTTAACACAAATATGTAGTTGAAAATGGCAATAACATATTAACTGCCATCTCGGAGATAGTCGGGTATCCACTCCTTGTTGCCAACCAAAACGTACCCAAAGGCACTTCGAGAAGTTTTAGTTTCAATGTTCTGTCTGCTTTTGAATCTGCGAGTTCCTCTTGTATATTAATCGGAAGATGTTCTGAATTCGCAACGAATGGATCACGAAGCCAGTCGAAATCTTGTACTCTCTCCCCAAAATACTTATTGAATTTCTGCTGCAGCATTTCTAAATGTTCTTTAATTGTGTCCATCACCACTTTATTGCCGTCAGCAAGTGGCCATACGGTCGGGAACATCTCAAACGGCCCATCTGTAATTCTCTGTATCCACAGATTCAGTTCATTTACAATTCCTTATACCTTATCCACATTAGTTTATTTTCGTTCCTACCTTGCATCTTTCTGTTCAGCTCATTCAAGTGTACGAAAATATCGGAAGATATGTCAACTTACATATCCATTCATCATCTGCAAATAAATCTGCGTACTCATGCCGCTCAACAGACAAAAATGCACGTACCTCCTCATTAAGTTCAAATATTCGCGTTAACACTTTTCCTCGTGATACCCACCGTACTTCTGTATGTAGTAGGAGTGCAGTGTGTTCTGATTCCATTTCCTGACACAAAACGGAAAAAAGCCGCGAATTGAGGGGCCGCGATTTGATGAGGTTCACGACTTTTACTACTTCGTCCAGCACAACTTTCAGAGAAGATGGCAAAGACTTAGCAACAATGGCTTCGCGGTGAATGAGACAATGATCGCATCGTATGTTAGCATTTACTTCGCGTACTTTAGCTACAAACCCTTTAACACGGCCTGTCATAGAAGCGGCTCCGTCTGTACAAACACTAACGCAATCCTTCCATTTTAATTCATTATGTAACACATATTTACTAGTGACACGAAATACTTCTTCACCGGTGGCTCGCTCGGGAAGTTCTTTGCAAAGAAAGAAATTTGTTGCAATTACATCTCCATCGATGTATCGAATGTAAGCAAGAAGTTGTGCGTAGCCGCTAATATCGCTGGACTCGTCGATCTGAAGCGAGAACTTCTGACTGCTGTTGATTTTCTCCTTCATAATGGCTTCAATGTCACTGGACATGTCAATCACTCGGCGACTGCTTGTGTCAGCAGAGAGAGGAATTGTTGAAATTTCACTAGCAGCTTCTGAACCCTGGACTATTTTCACCATCTCTTTACAAGCAGGCATTAACAACGTTTCAGCTATTGTGTGTGGTTTTCTGGCCTTTACGATAACTTCAGCTACCTTATAACTTGCTGCCTGTACTTTCTCTGACACACGTACTGTCGCAGTCATCAACGTTCTCTGTTTTTTGTTTTGTTCCAACAAGAGACGAAAATAATTGACACCTTTGCTTGATAGAGAAGACTGTTTTGTTGACAATGTCGTTTCAATTTACTGGGAACCATAGCAGCATTACTGAGTTTTTCACCGCAAACGATACACTCGGGGATTGGGCACGTTTTATCACCACACCAAAGAAACCCGTAAGATAAGTAATTATCACTATACAGTCGGTGTATTAATTCTTGTTTCCTTTTCGGGCTCAATGCTTTCACTACTTGCACTCGCGGACGAAACACTCCGTATAAGGAATTTATCCATCTTGGAAAAATAAAGTAGTCTAATATTAATAGAAAATAGCAAGACTAACTAGCAACCACAATTTTCGAACCACTTCAGAGCACAGCTGTGATAGAATTGAAACAATTGTAAGGCGCGGGACCTCTACTCTTCAAACGGAAGATGTGACACTATACCGACTTATTTTTGAAATATTTATAATTTTAAATGAAGTCCACAATCGGTGGGTGCATCGTTTCAGGAAGAAAGTCATAAAGTTGAAGAAGCTCTAACTTCTAACAAACAGGGGCAAATACCAAAATAGCGTTATAAAAGACAGGGAAACCCATGCTAATCCCTGCAGTTTTCGGGAAATGCACGTACACAGAACACGCGGCAAGTATATCAAAGAAGCTGCGTAGATGCTAGAAAAATAAAAATAAATCAATAATGAAAACTATGATATAACAACAACTGTGAGTAAATAATTTACGTTTAATTTCTTAGAATAGAACATTACTGTGCATAAAAAATCACGGCATGTAATGAAGAATAAAGAAGCATCATCTTATTTAAACAGTGCAGTGGCTGAGAATAAAATACAAGCATATGAAACACGGTAACTGGGATAAAATAAAACGAATAAAACAAGACAATTTCTTACAATAGTAAAAGTTCGCGTCACACCTTTCACCTTGTGCCGCGGCACACCGATTGCGGAACACTGGTCTAAGGCATGAACTGTCTTCTCTAACTCGAACACTGGGATCGTGGGTTCGAGCCCCACTCGAGGCATATATGCCTGTGTGCTCTTATTGTGTTTGTGTTGTTCTGTGTGTAGGTAGCGGCCTTGTGGCGGGCTGCTACCCCGTCCAAGGAGTCCTACCGACTGTGTATAAATAAAAAACTGAAAAAGGAGCCAAAGTCCAGAAGGGCTATAAAACTACAGATAGATACGTGTAGGTGGGTGCGTAGGTAGGTAGGTAGGTAGGTAGATCCCTTGTATTTAATTGTGTACTTGAGCACTATGCCAGGAAGTGGATGTATAGCTCTGTCCGCCTTGATCTCGACACTCGATGGAGGTGAGTTAATGTACACATGGGAAATTAAAGTGAAGTAAAAGTAAGTAAAGCTATCCCTGTAACAGGCCGTGGAGGCCCATAGGGTTGTGAGATGTTGAGGTTCCCACATTTTCTAGACAATTGGCTGATAGATGGCGGCAAAGTTGCCAGTCCTACGCGCCGGCCTCCCTTTACCCCCAAGAACATTTCAAGAATATTTCTGGTACTCATTTATGTTAGAGGTTGAGTCGACCCCAGGCCTATAGTGCGGCTGGAAGGATTAGGTCAATTGAAAAAAATCCATTGACCTCATCGGGACTTGAAACCGCGACCTTCCGGCTTCTAGCATAGACTCTCAACCAACTACAAGGAGATAAGGAAACGGGATGCAAGAAACACCCACAGGGAAAGAAAAAGAAGATAATATACCAGCCCACTAGTCTCGGATTCGCAAGAACGATTGAAAAATTAATGCCTTAGCCTTTGGTTCATTCAGCAGAAGTAGTTCCATGTAAAACTTTTTTTTTCGTTCTGGAGTTAGAAGAGAATACTGCGGCATGCATAGGCCCATCAGCAAGGAAATAGACCAGCATGTCTAGGATAATCTGAAAAGGGAAGAAATGAGTGTACTTTGAAGAGTAGAAATGCGTGAAAACAGTCATTTAATCTTATCTTCTTACGCTATATATTTATCTTCTGCCTTCGTTCCTTTCTTCTTCTTTCTTCGCCCTCTTCCTTTCTCTTTCTTTCTTCTGTCATTTGTAGTCTATTTAACAACGCTGTCAGTAAGGCAGATTATATGGAGCCGAGCTTTATTCGTCTACCCTTTGTTCCATTCCTTCCGTTATTTCTTTCTACACGTATCCTTTCCTCCCACCCTTTTAGTTTATTCTGTTTTTTCTTTATTTTCCTTTCCCGTTCTTCTCCTTACATTAAGCGTGTTACAAAGGTCATGACATAGCTCAGGCGGTTAGTCGCCTGCGGCCCGAGATCGAACCTGGGTCAGGTCATGCGGGATTTGTGGTCGACGAAGTGGAAGTAGGGCAGGTTTTTTTTCAAGTAATTCGGTTTTCCTTGCGAATTCTCATTTACCAAATGCCCAACTCTCATCCATTACCCGGGGCTGGTACAATATGCCAATCAGTGGCCGACGTGCCAAGTGGGCTCGGTCTCACCCCAGCCCACGAAACTAATAAATAATAAATGAATTAATTAACAAATTCATTCATTCATAAAAGATGTTTTACTCAGAGTGAAAGTTACCGATCCACATGTTTTGCAAACTGATTTCTTTGGACAGATATAGTTAGAAATAAGTGGCAATGAGGGACCAAGTGTGTCTTGCGTTGCGAAAATAGTGGTTTTTACGTTTCAGCGCCACGGTCAGCACCGAGAAGTTTCTGTCTACGGGAGGCCAGGGAAAAACCGTGATGTCGGCGAGACAGGGACCGCGGCTGAAGAAGAGCATGTGACAACCTGCACAGCATGCAGAGTGACTATACATCACCACCAGCAGCCAGGGCCCCGACTAAGGGCCGCCTGCCCCTTCTGCGGGCAACCCTACATTGCCACTCCAACTGGAGTCCCGCAGACGGAACAGCCTCCTGTTGGAGTGGGCGTGGGGGCAGGCCGCGTACACGGACAGAGGTCATGCAGTGACCCGGTCCTGCCCAGCATTAGGCTCCCAGCAATTGTGAGTACATGCACTGACATCTGAAGCTGATAGCCACCTACTGACATATGCCCACATAAGTACCACTTAGTAGTGCAGAGGCAGTTCAGCTACATGCAGTGAAGCTGCTGTTGCCAAGAAGCGTTCTCCAACATACAATAAAAAATAATTGAACAAATTAATTTTATTTTGTACATAAACAAATACTGATCACAGTGGCCGCGCGCTCTGAGGCATGAACTGTCTTCGGCCGCTCGAACACTGGGGCCGTGGGTTTCAATCCCACTCGAGGCATGGACGCCTATGTGCGTTTATTTTTATTTTTTATTTTTTGCGTTATCCTGTGTGTAGGCAGCGACATTGCGAGGACTGATCCCACGTCCAAGGAGTCCTACCGACTGTGTATAGGATCAGGAGACTGAAAAAGCGGCCAAGGTCAAAAGGGCTGTAGAACCATAGAGAAAAGAAAAATATGTATAAGCATATGACACTGAGCAGAGAAAATGTTCTGACTTCTGTTTAATTAAATATTAACGATATCCGAAGATTTCTTAAAAGAAAGTTGTAGATTTGTAGATCTAATTTATTAAACGAATATGTTTTGAGATAATCAGTAATGTATGATTTTAGTTTAATGTAAAGTACAGATAGGCTTGTACCGATACAAAATTAATTAAATTCTGTAGTTAAGTTTTAGTGTGTGCCCCCCCCGCCCCCAACAACAACCTCAGAAGTAATAGATTTCTTTTAAATCAATTAAGTGGGTTAGGAAATATACTTGTAGACAGTGGGAGATGCCCTCTCTTATACGTGTTCCCTTTGTGTTTTTTGTGCCAAACAACATTTCCGCCTACAAGATCCTACAACTCCAAATGTTTCACATTTCTGGATTTAGTTCCGTGATGCCTATGAAGTTTCACCATAGATACTCAATATATGCAGCTGAAGTAAAACGACCTGAGCTATAAGTTCGTATGAATGGCGTGAATGTCCACAAATTGTACAGCTCGCCATTGAGTGCAGAGTTGAGTGAGCTCCTTCATACCCCAACCGCTGCATATAGTTGTTCAGTTAAATTCTTATTTAATTACGGGCAAACTTTACAGTCCAGAGGCGAGTTACAAAGAGGTAGGTATGAGTAAATGATGAAACAAAACACACACAAACATAATACAAGAACAAGACAATCTATACAATAATAATAATAATAATAATAATAATAATAATAATAATAATATGTGAACATGAGGATATAACGGTGTTATGGAACCAAGGTGTACAAACAGACAGAGAGGTTCTGGCAAACAGGCCAGACATAATAATTAAAAACAAACAAAAGAAAACTTGCATACTTATAGATGTATCAGTACCATCAGACAGAAATGTAGTACAAAAAGAAGCAGAGAAAAAATTAAAATATAAAAATTTAAGCATCGAAATTCAGCGAATGTGGAACATGAAATGTTTTGTGATACCAGTAATTATTGGAGCCACGGGTACAGTTACGAGAGGGTTGAGAAAATATTTGGAACTAATTCCTGGAAAGCACTCCATAGATTCACTGCAAAAAACAGCTATCCTGGGAACATCACACATACTACGGAAAGTGCTACAGTGCGAAGCTTGAAGCCTGAGTGGTGAGGTGCATCACTGGTTCAAGAAAAGGAATACCAGGAAATAAACCTGTGACAAGAGATGATGATAGTAATAATAATAATAGTAAACAAGGTAATATTTTTCTCTATGCTTAACAAATTAAGCACTAGGCCATGAAGCCGTATGGAGAGGGAAGGTATAGACCCATGTTGTCTTCACGTCAGCCTTAGTTTGAGGTGAGTGGTTAGCTTCACTTCCCGGCCGTTTTACCCCCGGTAACCATAGGAACATGGGTGGACCCCAGAACCGGTCTGAAAGATATGGAGGAAAGAAAATTCTTGCCACTAACGAGACTCAAACTGTCACCCCTCGGTCGTTCAGCCCGTGGCCAGTCGCTGTACCGACTGCGCTATCTCGGCTTCTTATAATAATAGTAATAATAATAATTCCATAATTATAGTAACAGTAACTGTTATCCACTGGGTAGGCACCAAAGTTAATTTCGAATGTGGTGGCGGGTAATGGAAGTTAGGGTTATAATTCAGAGAACTTAGGACCCTACACTTAAAAGCGGGACGCTCATTACACACGCCAATAAAATGACACTATTGAATGATTAAAATGGTTGTTGCATGACGAATCTAAAAGTCACTGGCCACCACCCTTTTCAAAACTATTAAATCTACAGCTTTTCTTACATCAGACTGTCTAATAATGCCTCTTTATACACTAATATTTTTTAGACTCGCCCGCCAGCAGTGTTCTGGAAAGTGAAAAGCTTGGCGCAAAAACCGGATAAAGGCAAAATTCTCGCAAAATTTGTCATGAGGATTTTAATGTTACGACAAAATATCTGTGTTGTTTAGTACAAGTTGTGTGCAGCTTGTACATGGCGAATATTTCATTTTGGAAATTTTATTTTAAGAACTTTAAAACTGTATGAATAAACATTGAAATGAATAAAATAAGAGAGGAAGTATTTTTTATTGCTATTGGAGTGGGACTAAGTCCCTTGTACTGCGGCCACTTCTGACCTATGGTACCAGCCCCAGATGATAGATGAGGGTGATTGTGGAGCAATTGATGGAATGAAGATTGGCAGGGGAAACCGAAGTACTCGGAGGAAACCTGCCCCAGCGCCACTTTGTCCACCACAAATCCCACTTGACCAGACCCGGGATCGAAGCCGGGCCGCCGCGGTGGAAAGCTAGCGACTAACCGCTTGAGCTATGGCGCGGCCTAAGAGAGGAAGTAAAAGTGAGCAAACAGTGTGTGACGGTTGAAAACTTTTAAACCAGAGAGATAGATACGATAAGAAAATGAAAATAATATTTGCTGCCCTCCCATTTGTAGTTAGTCCTACGCCTGTGTGACATGCAATTCTGAAACTGACAGGTGGGCTGCATAACTCAAGGGTTCATTTCATTATCCATGATCGTTTATAGTTGCGCGTTGCGCAATATTTTTCCGTGCCTTCGAATCTAGGCCATCCATGTGCTGCTGTCCAGCATTCACAACGATGTCTGTGCCAAAGCACCTGCAGCCTGGGATAGAGCGATTGGTATCAGTCGCTTCTTTTCTTAACGTTTGTGTCTCGTGTTTAAATGCATACGCCGAGTATTGCTGTGTTTATGTGTCACAATAAAGCGACATGAACTAATGACGACTTCCAAATGAGACTCCCATGAGTCACGCCTACTTCGTCATCAAACAAAGAAACACGACAAACTCTTTCACCTTAAATAATTAGCTATAAGGAGAACTGGATAAATACAATCTTCAATTGGTAGTTCCAGTAAAAACATTTTCTTCTTGAAATTACATGCAGGTCTATCTCCAATACGAACCATTCTATCATTTCTATTAATTATTACACCAACTACGGACCGCCTCTCTGGTCTAGTGGTCAGAGTTCATGGTTACAGATCGAGAGGTCCGGGTTCGATTCTAGGCGCTACCAGATTTTCTGAGAAGTAGTGAGTCTGTAACGGGGTCCACTCAGCCTTGCGAAAGTAATTGAGGAACCATTTCAAGGAAATAGCGGCTCCGGTCAAGAAAATCGAAATTAAAGGCCGTGGGGATTCGTTGCGCTGACAACACGACATCCTCTATCCGCTGAAGTTGGCACTAATTTCGCAGACAAGCGGCGGTCGCTCCGTCGGTATAGTTCGCCTGCGGACTAAAACCACGAAGTCTGTTTTATTCCACCAACTCTGACAAATCTGTCTGTCTATGGTTCAACAGTCCTTTGTTGAACCTTGGTCGCTTTTTCGGTTTCTTGATCTAAACACATTCGGTAGGACTCCTTGGACGGGGTTTATTAATATCGGTGATAATGACCGCAACACTAAAATCGTGATGATGATGATGATGATGATGATGATGATGATGCAAAAGCATAAAGCTATTCCCCCTCGCTTTCTTGCTACTTTGAGAGGTTCTCGCTCTGTTACAGCAGGAGCCGCCCCCCGAGCCCCGCACCCCGCGGTACGGCCGCATCGGAAGCTTTATGGTGAGTCGGCTGGGCAACGTAAACATCACGTCACTTGGCAACTTCCTGCTGCGGCCGGGCTCCGAGACTTCCTTGCCGCCCATATCCAAGGTAGGAGAGCAGCCATCTTGTGCCTTTCAACACGCGGAAGTGCCATGAAGTATCGGTGCTATTGTAGGAGCAGGAATATCGGAAAGCCTGGACTCCTACACCATGCCGGAGTGCAATCTTTCTGGCCTCAAGTGGACTATAAACATGCTCCAATGTGGCTGATATTAGGAATTGCCCGACAATGTTTAGTGAATATTAGTGAATTTAGAAGAATATGTCTAATGCTTAAGCGCTGTCACATAATCAAAACGCAGGTGGACAGATAGACAAAAGCATGGAGAAATATGCTTTCCATATGCGGCGTTCTTTGTAGGTCGTGGAGATCACGTAGTAATCTGTGACTTGTCAGATTAAGAACTGCCTGCGTGTCCGCCATGTTGTTGCCTTTCATCTCGCACAGAACATGCCTAACATAATGCAATGCAACATCCAGACTTGTATTCGGGATATGTTATGTTAGGATATAGGCCATGGCCCTTGGCATCGTGATTGAAGTTACGTCTTTGTTTTTCTCACTCCCTCCATGGAAATGCCCAGAGATAACCACGGTTAATCCACGACCATTTTCTTCCAACTTCTTTTCAATTCAACAATCATTCTACCTTTCGGCGAGTACTGTCCAGACACTGCGAGTAACTTGACATAAACCGCGATAAAGAGATATGTTCAGTTCATTTCAGTAAGGCTGTGAGTAGGTGAATCACTGCATACATGGTCAAACAATGTTTAGAAATAACTCATAGCTAACATTTTCAGGGCCGATCAAAATGGCCGCGCTGACTAAGGCATGAACTGTATTCGCCCACTCAAACACTTCGATAGTGGGTTCGAATCTCGCTTGAGGCGTGGATGTCTGTGTGCGTTTATTCTGTGTTTGTGTAGACAGAGGCCTTGCGACGAGCTAATCTCCCGTCCAAGGAGTCCTACCGTCTGTGTAGAAGACCAAGAAACTGAAAAAGCTGCCAAATTCCAAAAAGCGGCTGTAGAGCCATGAGTAGGTAGGTAGATTTTCAGGAACATACATAAGACAGAACTATTGCTGAATTCCACCTCAATAATTCAGCAAGGTCTTTGGAAAAGTATAAATGACTTGAATTCTTTCACACTGTATCTTCAAGCAATGGTCACTCTCAGTGTGGGAATGCGACCCAACAGTTTAGGACATGCTCTCTACTACATTTGCTTGAAGACGGAAATACATATTAAGTTCGTGTGTATAATTGTATGTATGTATGTACACGTAGCATATGTTAATTTTGTCCGCCTTCTGTTGTGAGTTTTTTATTTGAACTTCATCCGGGCGCATACAGAATTTCAAAGTGATGCAGACAGATGCAGGATCTGCTTCCGAAAAGTTGCCTTTTAGATTAAAATCTCAGCAATGAACAATTTCGAGAATACAAGAGCTGACTGCGATGCAACTTCGTCCAAATCATTCAGGTTTAAATTAGGATAACATAGTCACTACAGATTCTACTGAAAATATTATTTGTGCACTAACTAGTAAAAAAATGGCCACAATAGGAACTTTCTAGACTGCACCCCACAAGTTTAATCTTTTTGGAATCATCATTAGTGGCAATCATGACATAGAAGTGTCAGGAAATTGTATAATTATTTCTATAAAATTGTTGCGAATTCAGACGTGCACACGGACTGAAGCGTTTATAGGAAATTACAAATGTCATTAATTCTTCATAGATCTTCTTGATTTATTAAAGAGAAAAATATTAGCCGTGAAGTAAATACATAGCAATATATTCTCCTGTCTTGTCTTGTATTCTACTAGGAATTCCTGCATTTCTTCACCAGAGACCAATCAAATAAAAATTGTACTTATCTGAAAGCACACTTTACCAGGTTTCTGTATGAGCAACATTTGGCCTCTTTGCCACGTCTGTGTTCCTTTCGCCTCCGCTATTGGAAAGGCGTCAGGGAGACACTTGCAGCAGTCATCTTGATGTTCATTGAGTTACTTTTTCTCCAAACTACCAGTTGCTGGCCTCATTACATTATCGTACTGTGTGTGTGTGTGTGTGTGTGTGTAGATCCCAGTCCTTCCGAACTGGTTCCACCACCATCTTCATCCATACATTCATTATCTCCAGAAACAGACTCGAATTATGCGTACGTGATGTACCAAGCAAATCCTCGCAACAGATCCTCAAGATACAGATAACAAAGCCTGCCTATAAATTCAACGGCGAACACGTTCCAAATATCCAACATCAACTCAACTTATTTGTCTAACATCCATCTCAACTTATCTTCCACTTTTCTTCCAAACTACAGTTTTCAAGATTCTTCATCGCCAAAATTCTGTGTCTCCACTGTTAAGCCCCATTCGAATCAGTTTTTTATACACGACGATTTCAATAATATTATATGACCAACATGAAGCACCAAGTTAAAAGCTAGGCCGTTATAATATTGTGACAAAGAGACCCATTGTTAAGCAACGACTTGGTAAACACATTCCCGCGCAAGCGTACGCGCGCAATAAGACGTCCATTTCTAGGCAACGGACCAGTCAACACGCCTTAACAATAGAGGCTGCGTTTTCTGCGTGGCCCATAGAAGATAGTTATAAAGAAATGTTCAGCAATATAGATTAGGGACTCAGACCCGAGAAAGACTGCGCTGGCAAGGGCCAGCAGCATATACAAAAGACAGACCCATCCTCTCGTCAGAGAGGGCGCCCCACAATAACAAGACCGTAACTGTCAAACAGTAATAAATATCTGGTCATAAGCTCGACACCAAGACTGACTGACTGACCGTCAGTCGCAATGTGACTTTGACTTTGACTTAGAATAGCAGTCAGAAGTAAAGAGTCGAGTTTCGAGACGCCAGCCTGCCAGGATATGAGCTTGGGAGCAGAGGAATTGAATTCAGTCGAGTTCTCATAATTGGCATTCGCAGAATATTGGCTGAAATGAAATAGACGGTGAAAATAAGACTTCGTATGTGGATTGAAGTTACAGTGAGACTTATAAATCCGTTGTCAGGATACGACTAGTGATGACTGAGTACCCTAGTGCATGTGTAACGATGAACTGTAAAGTTTGTAAATCAGCGATAGCGCTGTAATTGCCTGTAGTTCTGAGCTGTGAATACATAAAGCGCAATAAATCCAATCATCGAAGCCGGAACCCGACTATAGTCATCCCTACACGTGGCAATATTCTGCATTGTTCACTCCATCCTTCCTGGGCACAAATATTTTCTTCTGTTCGAATACTGCCCTTTTAAGCACTCGTAGTTTCGTTATTAGTGTCTCAGCTTTATAAATAAATATCTTTAAATGTTACGGCCGTAGAATTTTATCCCGCTTGGATTCTTACGGCACTTAACAGGCCTACAACTAACTTCCGGTATTCCTAACCTAAAGACACATCCTGCATATGTTCATGTATTTGCAGGATTGTGACGGGAAGACGCAGGGGGTGGGATTGAGCCCGGCGTCCACTCCGGAGTCAGGGTTTCGGTCGGTGCTGAGTGTGGAGAACCTGACGTGCTCGGAACCTGAAGAGGCGCGGGCAACTCCCCACTACCCCATCCGCACTAAGACCAGAGAGGAGTTCCTGTGAGTACCATCATCACTCTCTTTGCTCTTGCTGTTCTCTTCTCAGTCGATTTGCTTCGGTCATTTCAATTAACGGCACAGGCATGTCCAATTCGATTTATATGCTGGCAGTTGAATAGGATGTCTCGTGTTTCAGATTTGTGTATCGCCGTTAGTTGAGAAAGAAATGGCAGATTTTACGAATAAGAACTTAGTCCGTTGCCATTCTATAAGTTACCCCTCGCTTGGGGTAAATTACAGCGGGTCTTCGCGAACAAAGTCATTCTTGATTTCAGGCCCTTCGGGGATCCATGACCATATTTTTCTGCCTCAGGACCATCAGTTTTAGCTGAATAATCCAAACCAACACCAACTCTTTAGTTTTCCTTATCCTTGTATCCGGAGATAAACTGAGGCATTGTGTTTCATGTCTGGAAACTAAGATTTAAAATCTTAAAAACTTATACCGTGTCACCGTAAAGTATGCCCCCCCCCCCGCAAATCCGGGAAAGAATAATACTCTCCGCATAGTTTCTTAAACACACCGCGCCCTCTGTTTATTTTTGCTGCTTCTGAATGCTCGTCTTACGGAACAATTATTTGGATACATTAAAAATGAAATACCTGCACCATCTCATCACAGTCAAGGGATTCTGAGTCACTTACAACAAAACCTTTTACTGTGTAAGATTTGAGGATTTCATGGCGGTGACTATGAAGAAAGCAGTCTTCTGGGATGTGGCACCGTGTAGATGTGGTGTTAACCGACGTTTCGGAGGAACGTATCGCCTCCATCTTCAGGGTAGAAGATGGAGGGGATACATTCCAGAAGATGCTTTCTTCAAAACCTGTTACTGACTACCAACAGCTGCAAATGTCAATCTCGCTTTCAATAAAGGCGTCACTGTAACAGCACGTCCCGTCTCAATTCTATCTTTTTTATATTGTTGCATTTTAATGACCGGGGGGTGAATTTCAGCCGCAAGCGGAGTGCGACTCCATGAAACCAAATTCCGGCCCGTGAAGTAGGGTGCGGTAACTTGTGTATAAAACAAGATGCATTTTGTGCATTCGCGCTCACCTACTGTTTCTCGGGTGTGATAAATTTGCCGCTTCTGCACTGCACTTGCGCCTTGATCTTTGTGTGCCCTTCTTCGTGTCGGGTTAACCATTTAATATTACGGTTTAACATGAAGGTTTTATTTAAAAAGAAAATAAATGGATCTGTAATTGCTACGGGTTATTTACAGAGCTCTAATTGACGGAGAGAGATTTGTTGTTGGTCGCATAAAACCCGCTGTTAGTTGTTTTCCAGTCTCTGTAGCAAGCGTTATACGCTGATGGGGTATAGTTTAAAACTGTAAGAGCGCCTTATAGATGCGGCAACTTCTCCTACACATGTGTAATACGTATGTACTTCACATCTTTGAAGGGGTAATAATGAACAACTCCTTTCCGTGCTGTATTAATGAAAGTTAACAACTTGGAGCAGATTCCCCGCTATGGATCTGATAGTCATCCAAAATGCCAAGAAATTTGTCGCCCATTATGGTAACCGAAAATCCATTGCGTGTTCACATGACTCCGATACTGGTCCGTATCTTTATCCAAAACAACAGGGCTCACTCATTCGCAATCTGTTCCTTTAAGATTTACTGCAATAGCACTCTGCCATGTACAAATCTCTCAAGTTTTCTCTTCCCTACGGGGTTTACTGTTAACATTTTGTACATTTCTCAACTGTCCCATGTGATCTAAATTTAACATCGATCTAATCCACCTTGAGTTCACAACTTTTGTAATATTTTATAAAGATTACAATCATTCTGTATAATATAAATTATTTATTCATAATATTATTTTTTACGTTGTTATTTCTTGTGTGAGCCGGAATAGTCGGTATAGCGACTGGTTGCAACCTGGACGACCGAGGTGTTGGAGTTCGAGTCCAGGTAGGGTCAAGAATTGTCTCTTCACCGCTTCACCGAATCCGGGGTCCACCACCCTCCTATCCAAAGTGTACGGGCTACCTTCCCAGGGGGTAAAGCAGCCGGGTTCAAGAAAATGTGGATCTATACATCCACTCCCCCATACCTCTTCATGGCGCAGTGCTTAATTAGTTAGGCACAGAGATAGCTTTACTTTTATTTCTGTATGGACTCCTGCCTCTTAAACCTCAGAGTTCATTAGATTGTGAAATGTTCTGACGATGATGTACAACACAGAGAATTACTGGGATTTTGAACTTCTTCTATTGTCTGGTATTTTAGAAAATTGAATAATCGAATATGCTCGGTTTGTGCCGCCAGTATAACCTATGTAATGGATTAGGTCCATGCAGCCCGTTCTCTTCTAATGCAGTGTTTACATAATTAAACAATGGCTCTCATTCTTGCTTACTATGAGTTATTTAACTGTACAGAAATGCATGGGACAACATCGAAAGCGAGGAAGAACTAATGACACATTCCAAAAGCAATAAATTCCAAAATTATTTGGTTTTGGACTTTTCCGTCGTCCGGTATGCTAGAAAATAGAAAACACAACGTTTCGGAAACTTGATATGTTTCCATCCTCAGGCGAGGGGGAAAACACCTAATCACTTGGGCCCCTTAGAAAGAACTAGCCTCAATTAAGGGGCCCACATTAGTAGGTGGGTTCCCCACCTTAACTGAAGACAAAACACATCCAGTTTCGTTCAATTAAATTACTTTTCCAAACAGTAAATTTGGCTTAAGCAGGCTGAAGGTTTCCTATTTGTAGTACCATTCGCCTATAATGGAATTTGTGTGTTTCTTATGGTGTGAATATAACAGAATTGACCTAGAGAAGACAGGAAATATTCAGCTCTAAGAGTAAACACTGCTGAATATATATTAATGCGAGCTTCATATTCAGTACCTCGCAGAGGGCACTCTGCAAAGTATCACACATCTCCCTTTGTACTTCGTTCAATATACAATATATCAAAACATTTTCAAATAAAACTTGGTCTTCGTAGAATATATACCTTTCAAATATCTTTTCTTAACAATAGGTCTAACATACTTTTGTCAAAATCAAAGAATTTGGATGTTTGAAAATCATGTACATTGGACAAGGAGGTTAAAACGAATCGACACTAGTAAAAATTACATTTCACCGACAACTTTGATGGGGGATCGCGGTAGCGTAGTTGGTTATGGCACTATGTCAGAAGCCGGAAGGTCGCGGGTTCGATTCCCGATGAGGTGGGTGTTTTCAGTTGACCTAATCCCTCCAGCCAGAATATGGCCCTGGGGTCGAGTAAGCCTCTAACAGAAATGAGTATCAGGAATCTCCCTGGGGATAAAGGGAGGCAAGCACGTAAGGCTGACAAACTTGCCGCCATCTGTGTGCCGACTGTCTAGATAATGTGGGACCCTTAACGTCTCACAACCATATGGTCCTCCATGGCTTGTCACAGGGATAGATTTACCAACAACTTTGATGTAAACACCCAATACCAAATTTCATGGAAATCCGTTAATAAATATCGGAGATATAAATATACGGACAGGCAAAACTTCCCGGTAAGTTCGCTCTAAAGAACCGAAAATAAATTGAAAAGGACACAAAAATAAGTAATCCATAATTTTAAACACATAATTCGAAGTACCGGCCTACAGTTCTTTTCTTAAATGTACCTGAAACTGCGTGTTTACAATGAAAAAAATGTTTGATTTACAGTTACGTGTCTATTTGTCGTCCGTTAACATTTCGTCCCACTGAGGGTTCAGAAGACAGCAAATTGGTTTTAAAACGCTTGTAGAACCTCGTGCGAAGTTGTCTCATTATTTTATGGTTTTAATCACAATTTTTACTGGTTGATATTTCACAGTAGTTATTTTTCTTCTTCCTGTACTTCACACAGATGAGCTTGATCTGTTAAAATTTTGAATTATATTTCTAAATGAAGATTCTTCCTGTGATATAATGCCGTGTAATTCGTTGAAAGTAAACAGACGTATCGGAGGGATGTCTCGTCTACAGGGTCAAAGAAAAAACAATAAAAGAAATTAACATCAAACGGGTAGCAAGTGGAGCTTTTTGACCTTGGTGACGGAGGCAATATATTTCCCTGAAACGTCGGTTGAATTTCAATGGACTGCAAAGCGTCCTATCCCAGAAAATAGAACTCTTCATAACCACCGCCCTGAGAACTTGAAATCTTATATATTTCTGAATCTTTGAATCTTCTAGACACTGGTGCCTTTAGTAAAACATTTCGATGTCAAGTTTCATCAGAATGGGCACAGCAGCTCTTGAAGTGAAATGTGCGGCAAGGCGAACCAGTGGACAGGACTTCATGTACTTAATGAAATGAACACCTGTATGTTTAATTTCCGAAATTACTTGACAGATTTCGATTAAATTTGGTATTGGTGATCCATAATGGAAAATATTCGGCGAAATTAGTTTTTGTCCGTAAGGTAAAAACGTAATTCATCAGATACTTGAGATAAAATTGGAGTTAGGAAGGAATTTTTGTACAGTATTCTGATAGAGTTTGGGGTACCCTTGGAACTAGTTAGGCTGATTAAAATGTGTTTAAACGAAACGTATAGTAAAGCCAGTACAGGTAAGCATTTGTCTCACAATTTTCCTTTCCAGAATGATCTAAAGAAGGAGATGCTTTATCGCCACTCCTTTTCAACCTTGCTTTAGAATATGCCATCAGGAAGGTCCAGGGAAACCAGACGAGACTGAAATTAAATGGGATACATCAGCTGTTGGCCTTTGCTAATGATGTGAATCTACTGGGTGATAATGTAGATATCATAAAGAAAAATATAAACTTTAATTGGCACAAGTAAGAAGGTTATTCTAGAAGTAATGCAGGGCAAAATCATGACATTAAAATAGCAAACAGATGTTTTGAAACTGTGACACAGTTCGGGTATTTGGGAACGACTATAACAAATCAAACCTGATTGAGAATGAAATTAAGAGGACATTGAACTCGGACAATGCTTGCTACCATTCAGTCCAGAACCCTTTGTCTTCTCGTCTGTTGCCTTAAAATATAAAAATCAGAATATAAAAAAGTACAACTTTGCCTGTAGTTCTGTATGGGTGTGAAACTTGGTCTCTGACATTAATGGAGGAACAGAGACTGAGGGTGTTTGAGAACAGGGTGTTGAGAATATTTGGACCGAAGAGAGAGGAAGTGACAAGAGGCTGGAGAAAACTGCATAATAAAGAGTTTCATAACTTGTAATTTTCTCCAAGTATAATTAGAAAGATCAGATCAAGGAAGAATTTGCAGGGAATGTAGAACGAATGGGGGAGAAGAGGAATGCATATAGGATATTGGTGGGAAAGCCAGAAGGAAAGAGAATACTGGGAAGACCAAGACGTAGGTGGATGGACAATATTAATTTGGATCTTAAAGGGATAGTATGGGATGAGATGGGATGGATAGGGACCAGTGGAGGGCTCTTGTGAACACGGTAATGAACCTTCGGATTCCATAATAATGCTGGGAATTTCTTGGGTACCTGCACAATTAGCAGCTTCTCAAGAAGGGTTCAGCTCCATGAGTTAGGTAAACAGGTAAAATTGTCCCTGTGCTTAACTAATTAAGCACTACGCCATGAAGGCGTATGGGGGAGTGGATGTATAGATCCATATTTTCTTGACCTCGGCACTAGTTGGAGGTGAGTGGTCAGCTTCACGCACCGGCAGCTTTACCCCCGGGAAAAGTGATCCCGGTAACAATTGGATAGTAGGTTGGGTGGACTCCAGAGCCGGTCTGGACGATATGAAGAAGTGAAAATTCTTGACTCTACCGGGACTCGATCTCCGACCCCTTAGTCGTCCATCCCATAGCCACTCGCTATACCAACTACGCTATCCCGCCTCTTAGTTTCGGTTCGTACAATTGAATTTCTTTTATAATCAGTCACTTTCAAATACACAGTTGGGTGAGAAAAGGAAATGTTTCACCTGTAGTTCCACGGGACACAGCGAGAATGCGCGCAAGAGTATTTCTGCTTCGAGAGCTGTGTCCTATTTCCTTGTGTTAAATTGTCAAATAAATCATCTTCAACAAAGGTGTCCGTCTCCCTTTGCTGTCGGAATGAAATATCTCAGCGCCTTATAACTACTGAATTATCGAACACTCTTGACGTTGCCAAGACAACGACCTGTAGAGTGTTAACAACAATGAATTAGAACGCATAAACAGTTCGCATAGGAAATGACAGACGAGTAGTTTTCATAAGACGGTTCTCTGGAAATATGAAGGCTTCGGTTCTGAAGACATGCGGGCTACACTATGAAAGAACTTATAAGATATTCTTTTGCTACCGTAATACTGCCAAGTTAATGGATGTATGCTCAATAGAACTTCAATAGTTACTTACATTCATCCATATATTAAACAAACCAAATCAGAATTTTAAAATTAGACTTATTCCTTCCTGTTACTGATTTCGAGGTTTCGACCTCTCGAAGCATTTGCAATTGTTCATACATCAGCAATGTGTCACATAGATGTTGTGACGGAGTTTGACCATTTCTTAGGCAACGGCTAGGTAGGCACTGCCTAAAAGCCGAAAAAAAACAGCAGAAGCGGAAGCGTTGCTAGGCAACGGTTAGCTACCACCTGTCTTCGTTTTAACGAATTATGACTAAGGCATTCCCGTGATAACATAGAAACACAGAGGAACTCTTCGACATGGTGAATTCTATTGCTGCCAGGAGCATATACAAAAGACAAACGCGTCCTCTCCCCAGAGAAGGCGCCCCACAAAAACAAGACCGTAACTGTTAAACAGTAATAAATATCTGGTCATGAGCCCCAGATGGGGTTCGACACCAAGACTTACTGACTGACAGACTGAGCGTCAGTCGCAATGTGACTTGGACTTTGACATTTAAATCTGTATATGTAAATAGGCATGATCTGGTCTGCAAAGCCTGTACCGACAGAGGACTTGTATACAGTGAAAAACAAGAATTTTTCAGTCACACTCTATAAGCGCGAAACGTACACTCCACGAAAGATCAAGCACATCCGTAAGAGACAAACCCATCTTCTCGTCAGAAGGGATGTTACATATTGACTAATACCGCAAGGGTTCAGTTGGATGATAAAAACCTGTGGTCATGAGTCTCAAGGGGCTTGACGCCAAGACGAACTGATTTGCGGTCAACCTGCCAGTCGTGAGGTAACTCTGACTCTGACTGTGACTGAGAGATCAGGCCGAGATCAGTGAGAGACTCGTTGCCAGGATACGACTAGGGAAGACTGAGAGGCCTAGCGCGCTGTAAAGGCGAACTGTGAAGTGTACAGATCAGCAATGGCGCTCTTTGTCTGTAGTCCCGAGTTGTGTGTTTAAGATATCAATAAATCCAATCATCCAATCCTAAATCCCGTCTTTTGTCACTCGCACACGTGAAAATATTGAATAATAACACGCCGATTTCCAACATGGGATAATCCTCTTGTTTTGGCGTGAAGGAGGTGGGAGGGAGGAATTAACAACAATTTAACCGTACAGAAAACCAACATGTTAGGAAAAGTTACTTCGGATTTAGCGGGCCTTTGTAGACACGGCAATGAACATTCCTGTTGAACTGAAGGAAGTGGAATTTTTAATGGGTGAGTGACTGTTAGCTTCTAAAGGAGGAGCCTCTACCATGGAGTTAACACTTCACTTTAAGCTGAAATTGAGGAGGTATAACAAAACAACTAAATAAAGACGTTCAATTATCGCATCGGTCTTAAGGCGCGTCCACATTACTCGCCAGGCTTGGGCTCGTTGGGAGACTCGTCTGGCTTTTACTTGTGCCCGTAAATCTTCGTCCACACTACTTCAGTTGCTCGCCAGGCTTCGGCGCGTGAGGATCCGTATATTTACTCGTAGTGTGTATAGGCTGTAGTAGTATTTTAATTTATTGGCTATAGTGTTTAAATTAAAAATTTTAAGTCCATGATTTATTTCAACCGTCTTCCAGTGCATACACTCATCTATCTCCTCCTCTCACTCGCACTACATGTTTCGGCACAAAAGTGCCGATTAATATTTTAATATTTTTAACATTTAACATTTATCAATATATATGATAAATATATATTTTAGTTATTTTAATATGAAGACGACAAGGCATGCAATGAACTAGTTTAGCGTAAATCGAATAAGCACCTGAAGATGGCACTTTTGTGCCGAAACATGTAGTGCGAGTGAGAGAAGGAGATAGATGAGTGTATGCACTGCAAGACGGTTTAAATAAATCATGGACTTAAATCAGTGCAACAGGACGCTAAAATATAACATTAAAAATTTTAAATTTGCTTGTCTCGTGACTTGTCATATCGTCTACATTACTCGCGAGCATAGCGAGTCACACGAGAACGAGTAATGTGGAAGCGGCTTTACAAGAGTTCACATACGTACATCATTGAAGTATGTATTGCTGTCATCCCAAGAAGAGATGCTGCTCTTCCACAGCAGACAAAATGGCCGCTGCTGCCAGGTATATTGCAGATAGGAATGAAGGTATATGTATCAAACCTAGGTGCTACTTTTCGCAACCGAACTATTACACTTGTCGGAGTGAATAATTACGACTGTTCCTTGTTAATGCGCAGTTTTATTCATACATTATTTACAGCCTAAGTCTGCTCAAGATCAATAATAAATGTATGTAACATTGTGTCACAGGAAGATCCGGTTTTATTTTTGTTACTGAAATTCTTTCACGATTCTTTTTTTCTATCATTCGTGTTTATCAAGAATCGTTTATATAATTAGCTTGTCTGAATGTTTTGTATATTGTTTGCGTCCAGTATAACCTGGCTTATACATGTAGCAGGCTTTACATGTCAGTGAAAGACAGTGTTTTGTTTGTGTAGGCATGGTAACGGCCGTAAAAATGTGTAAATATTACAAACAAGGCTAACATTGTTCTCCTGGCGCATGCGCCGTAACATAACCTCCTTCTACAGAAACGTAATATCGTTTAACATAACATTGTCTAGCAATAGTGTTGTACATTTGCACAAGGATATAAAATCCATTTGAGCTTATTGATTTTTATACTACGCGTTAAACGAAACATCACGAACGGAACTACACGTCTCTACACTTTACGCATGTCACGTCTCCAACATACAGTCTACATTCTCTACCGAGTTGTCCGCACTGATTTCATCACTCTTATGTTATGTGGCTTAGAATGCAACTTATGATTCTTATTACTCCGTAACTTTTTCAAGCCTCTTGTTGCTTCATTTCTTCTGGGTGTAAACTTCTCATCTGCAATGTGTTCTCAAGCATCATTGGTCCATTTTATTGCATGGAACCTGGATATTATTCTTTCTTGTGGGGTAAGACTGAGTCCACTTGGTACGGCGGCCACTGTTTGGCCTATGTACCAGCACAAGATGTTAGATGATGAAAGGAATTTTTCGCTTTAGTGGGGGGGTGGAGTCTAGCTGGGTCCACTCGGCACGGCGGCCACTGATTGGCCTATTGTAGCCTGCCCCGGGTGATTAAGATGATGGAAAATTTGGTGGAATGAAGATTGGCAGGGGAAACCGAAGTACTCAGAGAAAACCCGCCCCAGCGCCACTTTGTCCACCACAAATCCCATTTGACCAGACCAGGCCGCCGCGGTGGGAAGCCGGCGACCAAACGCCTGAGCTATGGCACGGCCATAGGAACCTGTACAGATCTACTCCAAAATATCTCTTGCACGTAAAGCAACGTCTTCCTGCTGATTTCGGCACAGGCAATAAGCCGAGTTCGTTCTCTTTTGGTTTGCAGCATCTGTTGGGATATTCTCTTACGTAATCCAATTTTGTTTGGTTCCATCTGTTTTATTGAAGACTGCAGCGTTTTCCTGCTGCTTTCATTCTTCCTGTGGTCCAAAATAGCGCAGCCGTTACTGCTTCTAAATATCTCATCTCTGCCGATTTTATTCTACTTAAGTATTTTGCTTTAATTTCACTTTCACAAACAAACTTAGCAGTATTGCTACTTTATATAATAGAAGCTGTTTCCTTCCTTGTTTTCAGGCTTTGAACTTATTCTTAAAGTGCCAGATCACATTGATTGAGATTCTGTTTAAGTGAAGAGTTCTATTTTCTGGGATATAATGCTGTGTAGTTCGGAGAAAGTCAACGGACTGCGCGGAATTATATAAATCTTCATAGCCACCTCCACGAGAGCCCTGTACCCAACGACTGTTGTCGTTGTTCGGTGTTCGGTGTTGTTCTTGTTCGGTCTTTGTGTTTTTCTACTTCCTAGGGAGAACAAATTGAAGTGAAATTATGGTCTATTATGCTATTAAAAATAATAATTATGTAATTTGTAATCGGAGGCTTACCTTTGAATATGATTTTTATAAGATTTCATCCTCTTTTTTAAGTCACAAGATTAACCGTCACATAAACTTATGTTTAAAGAGCTCTGATTTTTATTTCCGATTATACACTGCATATTTATACCGTAAACGATCACCATCATGAGATATACATAGAGCAGTCAAAAATATTTGTAATGTAATATAGTATATATTTTGTTAAAGCATAATAATATGTAGAAAATAATTAATTATGTCGGAACCGGCTTAATTTTACATAAACATTCGTATTAAAATTTAGGGAATTTTTTCCAATAAAAACAACAGCCGTGGTTTGAGTTATTAGATATTTGAGAAGTTCAATCTAGTTCGAATTTGTTATATAATCTGGCACTTCACGCCCTTGCGTGCCCTTTGCCTCTAAGCCAAACTGTAGCTCTATGTAAGTTGCAAATCAGTGTTCGTGTTTGAGTAGCCTTTATTGTGTTGTTTTCTTCGGTAAGTATCTGGGGTTGTTCCGAATGCTATGCAAGTGGCAATAAGTTTTAGCGGCTTGTACACTTAGACTAATATTGAGGCGAAAGATACAATGTACTTAGTGATGTAGTACAGCGTGTCTTAGAAGATAAGGACCGGTGCGTTGACGTAGTGTAATAGGTCCCCTTGCAAGCTGTCCTGAAATTTTCATAAGAGGGTAGCAAGTTCGAGAGGTTTTACAGAATGGACTGATATAAGAGCTAAGGGTAGAAACATAGTATAATAATTGTCCTTGAAGGCAAGGATTGACGTGCTGACAGTCCTTGACAGGGGGCATTTACGTATTGGTACAGCCGGAGTGTGACTGGGTGGTTCTCTGCAAGGGCCATGATATCATATACGGATTATTAATGTTGGAAAGTACGTAATTCCGATGGTTAGCTCACTGATATATGTAGCACACTCTGTTTGAAATTTCTCTAAGGTCTTCATGTAAGGCACCTCTTACTGCTCGGTGTATTTGAAAGTCTTCTGTTAGGGGGTCGCATGAGGGTCCAGTTTCTGCTGTACATTCAGCTTGTTTATTTGTTATCACGCCATGGATATGTTCATTATGTCTAGTTAGTTGTTACCTGATCGACTTGTATATTTTTAGAATATTTTCGGCACAAGATTTTGTATATGCAAACATTACTAAATAAATCAGAAATTAAGGCGTTATATTTGAAGTTAATTCTTAAAGAAATAATAGCCTTAAAGGTGTTTAACTTCGTATCTTTGAATAAGCCTTATATTTTCGATATTCTATACTAAAATAGGGAAAATTGTTGGATTTGAGGCTTTCACAGCGGTATCTATGGCGATTTATATTTCAGGAATATGACACCGTGCAATTCCGGTGAAAGCCGACTTTTCGGAAGGATTAATTCCTCTCTTTTCAAGGTAGAAGTGTAAGCCAAGTAAGAAAACAAGCAAAGTCTGCCTTCTACATGCTTCATGCCTCTTCTCTTGCTTGTGTAATGCGTAGACCCCGAATACAATGGCGATATATTCCTTGGAAACGTTGATTAAGTTTCGTCGGTCTACACGGCACTATATGTCAGAACATAGAACTTCTCTTAAGTAAGTTGGCCCAGATATCTTATGAGTTTCAGGTTTGATTTTGCTTCCTTTATTTTATTTTGATTTAAACTCCGGATTGATTGCTATAATAGCTGGTGAATATAAACTATTTTTTAGTATTTCTGTATGGTTACGATTTCTCCCGACTTTCCTCCTGGGGAAACAAGTGCTTATTGACTCTATTCATTAAGTAATTTATGGCAGCCTGTTTATGTTCGAAGGATAACTTGAATCATTAGGAATAATTACGCCTGTGAAGGTCTTCGATTTATGCTGACTTTGCAGTGTTAATTCAGATGCATTTGTATTCTTCTGATATTTCTCTTATCCATTGTTTCTCTCCATCTTGTTTTGCAGACAAGATGTCCGCCGGGCGCAGCAGACAGAAAGCTTCATGTCTCTGCAGAAGTTCTACATGCGCTGCTTCGATACGTTCGCGGAAATCTGTGCAGTTTTTAAGGTTTGTGTAGACATATATCTCGAGAGCCGAAC
This sequence comes from Cryptotermes secundus, assembly GCF_002891405.2. Lineage (NCBI taxonomy): Eukaryota > Metazoa > Arthropoda > Insecta > Blattodea > Kalotermitidae > Cryptotermes > Cryptotermes secundus. The sequence continues at coordinate 537,809 of NW_019744122.1, forward strand.
TGCAGTGGAAGGGCGTGAAGGGTCCACGCTCACAACCAATTTCCCGAACACCTATGCTAATCTCATCCACCTATCTCACGATTTTCACATTTCCTTCAAAGAAACATCGTTCTGCAACCGTACCAGAGCGTTACTGGAGGTGAAGGCTACCATAGGTGTGCTATATAATGCGACAGCAGGTACAACAATTAAACTTATGTAGTGCCACATATTGTTCATTTCAGTTTCCTCTATTTTTAACGACGCTGTAACAACTGCAGGACTAAGAGGTCAAGGATTATAAATGGTGTAATGCCTGTGGTACTGTCTTCGCCCGCGAGAACACTGGGATTGTAGGTTCGAATCCCAATCGAGGAATGGATGTCTGTCTAGGTTTAGTCTGTGTGTAGGTAGCGGCCTTGCGACGGGCTGACTCCCTGTCCAAGGTGTCCTACCGTCTGTGCATAGGATTGAGGGACTGAAGAGGAATGCAGAGTTTCATGAATGCCTTATGCTCCAGAGGGTGCAACATGAATATGAATGGATGAATGAATGAGTGTGGGTATTTGAGCCTGTTACAAAAAGAGACAAAATTATCGCTGTACTTAATTAAACACTACGCTGTGAACCTCGGCACTAGATGGCAGTGAGTTGCAGGCTTCAACCTGCAGCGAATTTACCCCGGGGTAAACTGCCCCAGTTAACCATTGAATATGATGCTGGGTGAGCTGCAGAGCTGGTCCAGAAGCTATAGAGAAGATGAAAAGCCCTTGTCATTGCCGGGAATCAAACCCCGATTCCTCAGTCGCAGTCCATTTCAGTCGGTACACAGACAAGGCAGGACGATGCAGGAACAGGAGTTCGCTTACCGGCAGGGGCAAGATAATTCTTATCCACAGATCCAAACCGGCTCTGAGACACACCACCACCTGTCTAGTGCGATCCAATGGCAATTATCTCGGGAGTAAAGCGGCTCTGGCGTGAAAGTGACCACTCACCTCCATCTAATACCGAGTTTAAGAGTGCGTGGAGCTATACCTCCACTCCTATATTTGTACGACGCACAAACACACACTAAACATCCATGCTTTGTGTGTGATTCGAACCCACGATCCCGGCTACCGAGAGAGCGAAGAGAGTGCATGCCTTAGACCGCTCGGCTACCGTGACCGGCACTGATTTCCATACCGAAGAGAACTGTCAGAATTAACCATTTGTTTCTAAACGCTGCTCTGTATAAAAGACAGCTGAAAATTCAACGTACGCCCACAGGGCGGCAGCCGAAATTATCAAAACTGTCTATACGGCCTGCCCTTGTATATCTAGAACTTTAGTTCAACTTGCTGATAAGTCATTTAAAAATGCCAAGTCACACACCGGAACAGATTAAACATTCAGAAAACATTTCACGCCCCTGTCCTAGGTGTTACGCACCTAAGCACTATCCGGAGCGCCCAGAACCCGGCCAGTTAATCTAGCAGAGTGCTGAGTGGTGGGCGTTTATGGCAAATAGAAAAAACGTAGCTGATCAATACGTTTATGGGCGCTTTTGCTCTAACATATTCCGTACCTTAATGCTGCTCAAGCAGCGCTTTGAGCTACATTGCTTTTCTGTAATTACAGATATTTCAATTGAGTCTGGTGAATCACTTTCCAGACAGCCTCACTTATTTCTTAAGAACAGTTAAAACTGTGTCTATTTCCTCTGCTATTTGAATCAATGGATGACTTTTCATGGAGCATCATATAAACACCAACCCACTTTCGGTTTTATAAATTCCCCCCCCCCACTATTTATACCAACATGACGGAACTGTTAATGCGGGAATGAGGACCCGTTAATATATGTTCCTGCAATTTAAAAAAATGTAAAAATGATTTAGGAACTCTTCTTTAAAATGCAATTTAAGCAAATGGCTGTAGAGCAAAATTTATAAAAGCTTATGTTTCGTAGTGATAAGTAATACAGCATTGAAACTAGGAATGTTAAACTTACTAATTTAATTTAACTTGTAAATCACAAACATAAATTTAGCTTCCACCATCTTTGTGAGTCTTAACAGTTATAAATACAGTGACTGTTAAAATTAATTTATTTCGGACAACGACGAAACTTTATAGACTCGTAATTAATATAATTGCATATAATTGGAAACATTTAGATGGACCATAGTTTATTTCCAAAATTCATTATAGAGTATTAATATTTCGTTTCATGGGAAAGATCCGAAATGCATAATTTATTTTGAAATCCTGCAGGAAAGGGATCGCCTCAGATGTCCAGGTACACATGCGAGAGTAATGCACGTATTAGCCATGATAAGCCACAGGCCGTTTTACCTTATATGCCTATACGTACCAACTTGTGCATATTGAGCAAGCAATGACAACTTTATAATATGTATATAAGTAACAAGTCTTAATTAATAGATCCAATATTATATCTACATTTTTCTATCTTTAATTACTTTTGTGTATTTCTATTACTACATAGTGGTTTCCTAGAGCTGGATGAGACGGAAGAAAACTTGTGAGGTTGTAATATTTTAGACAACGTACGTATGAGTAAATTGCCCTCTTTTTCAACTTTCAAATCAGCTGATTTTCACGAAATTTGGTATGTCATTGAAAGCCAGTCAAAAGTCACAATTCCCTGTAACCAGCAACGAGAGCAGCTGAGAGCCGGAATTTTCCAAAATTCTCAAATTGATCATAACAGAAATGAGTTATATTTCACGGACTTCTTTCATGTAGCTCAGAAAAGGGTCCAGTGGCGGTTTCTTCTTAACACAGTAATGAGTCTACGGGTATCACAAAAGGTGGGCCATTTGTGACTCGGTGAAAAACTGTTAACTTCTAAAAGAATTCTAGGTGAATCCATGTGATCATAGACAGTGAAATCAAGGATCAGTAATGAGACAGACGGTGAGAAATCTAGGTATAAACGTAAGGAATGTATGGTTTCTATCACTGTTTAGGAGATACGAAAAATATCCGGAAGTAAAGATACAAAGTCCAGAAAATATTTGTAAAGCATTTGGGGGGGGGGATTCACTTGTAGCATTTTTACAACACACCTTTATTTACTTTTCAACATAATCACCATGGGTCGCAATGCACTTAGTGAGCCTGGGAAAGAGCTTTTTATTCCCAGCGTCGTAGAAGTTGTCGTCTGCTCTCTTAGCCATGGAGAACAGTTCTTGACACTTCTGGACATTGTTGATGAAGTTCATCGATGGTTTAACGTCTGTCAGCACGAATGTTTTCATCATTCTTTTGATGATTTCATCAGTAACAATGGGTGGCCTTCCACTCATAGGGTCCCTATCTCACACGGCAGCACTGCCATTTCTGAGAAAAAAAACTTGCATTTTTACTGGGCTTGTATCTTTACTTTCCGTATATTCCTCGTACGATAGCCTAGAGCTGTATATAAAATCAGACAATAAATAATAAAAAGGGACCAGTGGATGACCCTTGTGAAGAGGGTAATGGACCTTCGGGTTCCATAAAATGCTGCGAAATTCTTGAGTAGCTGCAGATTTGGTGGCTCCTCCAGAAAGGCTCAGCTGCATGAGTAAGTAAGTATTATAATCAATGCCTAAACATATCAGCATACACTGCGTACTCGGGCAAAGGCTGACCACACTTTATGGCTCTGGGTTAGGTTAGGTTAGGTTTGAGCACCAGAAAACTGGGCATCCACCTGTAGGTCGGCACACCAGATCGTCATGTGCACCTCCGCGTTGAAGGTTTTGCATTTTACCTCGAAATTTTCTAAAATATTCAAAATTGAAGTATTGAAATTCCTCAAATATTTTTCAATTTTTAGGAGGTCGAAAAATTTTAAATTTTCATTTTTAAGCGTATTAATGCTCGAAAATTTGTAACACTGTGTAATTTTAGAATATCTCCATTTTTCAATTTGTTTTAATTTCAAATTTTGTATAGATTTTAAATTTTTTAATTTTTTAAATTCCTAAAATATTCTAAATTTTGTTCCGAAATTTTGAAATTTTAAATTTTCTTCAATTATTTTAATTATCACAATTCTGAGACAACTGTGCATCCGCCTGCCCACTCCTGCACAGCTTCATCAGGTTGGCTTACGCTAGTGTGATCATGATCTTGGGTCTTGCTTGTGTAAAGATGAGAAGGAACTGTCATTGTGCACCGTCATACAAACTTTGTTTCTCTATGACTTGAATAGTTACACGATATGTTTGGTTCACTAATGATCATCATCAGGTTAAAATTATAAGAAAGTTATAAAACAAATTAAAAACATAGCAAATAAGTATAAATTTGTAAAATTTGTTATTTTAATTTATATTTCAAGTCGGACCATATAAAAATTAAAATATGGAGAAATACAAGGAACCCCAAATCAATACAAGGTACACGACCCGTGGAGCGGCACACACAAAGGGGCCGGAGAAGCCGCAATACAAAGATGGAAAAAGAGCAGACATTCTCAAAACACCAAAATCGAGAGAAATTACAACGTACACCACCAAGTACTATTGCCATAAGCGAGCCCATTGCAGTAGGTACCATCAAAATGCCTGAAGATGGCCCTGTGAGTCTGAAACATGTAGCCAGACATAAAATATATATTAATGACATTTTAGGAACATTTTAGCTGACATTTCAGTGAGTTTGATATAAGTTTGCTGTCATTTAAATTAAGTGTGTTGTACTATATTATAGTTGTGTTATATAGTTTTGTATTATAGACGGAAGAGAAAATATGTAAAATATGAAACTTAATCCACGAGTAAATCCGTAGAATATGAAACAGTCTCCTAATACAAGAACCTGCCTTATCGGAGCAGGTTGATACTACAAACCATTGGAGATTACTACAAGGTGAAAAAGCGTGAGAAATTAAAATGAAAACTGTTTTATAACCTACAATTTTATGAATATATTCACATCTCGGTGCATATAGACTGAGGGTGTTTGAGAACAGGGTGTTGAGGAGAATATTTGGAGCGAAGAGAGATGAAGTGACGGGAGGTTGGAGAAAACTACATAATGAGGAACTTCATGACTTGTACTCTTCTCCAAGTATAATTATAATGATGAAGTCAGGAGGATGAGATTGGCAGGGAATGTAGCACGAATGGAGTGAAGAGGAATGCATATAGGATACTGGTGGGAAATCCGGAAGGAAAGAGACCATTAGGGAGACCAAGACGTAGGTGAGTGGACAATATTAGAATGGATCTTAGAGAAATAGGATGGGATGGTATGGACTGGAATGATCTGGCTCAGGATAGGGACCAGTGGAGGACTCTTGTGAACACGGTAATGAACTTTCGGGTTCCATAAAAATCTAGGAAGTTCTTGAGTAGCTGCACAATTGGCGGCTTCTCAAGAAGGGCTCCGCTCCATGAGTGAGTCACATCTCATTTCTCTATACACTGTTTGAAGGCTACATAAAACTATTGTTGTGACTAGCAGCTGGTCACAGCTGAACTTCTTAGCACCTACTGCCAATTTAAACAAGGTTTTCAATCGATTTCCATAACTCAATTTGAAAAAAAGTACAGATAAACAAAGTTGTCGTAGTAAATTATGTGTAATGCATGTCAGACCGGTTCCAACTGTCATTCACTCTTACTGAAAGCAGGGATCGTTAAGTGGAGTGAAATTACCCTTCCGTTCTCAAGATAAAATTTAATTATATATAGAATAAACGCCAATGTAGTTTCATTAGAAACATGTCTCAACTTTATGCTGCAACACAGTAAAGTCCAGATTGCAAAGTGCTTAATTGCGGCGGCCAATATCGCAGCTCTTCTCATTGGGGTAATGATGTTTAGTGCATAAGTACAAACATTACATGTCAACAACCACTAATTAAAATTATTATGCTGGTAGCGTCTACGCCAACATGGCGCAGAACAACTGAAGCGCGTGGGTGACAGCTTTACTGGTGGCTGCTGACGTATAAGTGTAAACGTAATTAAATGCACGACATGTCTGTACATACAGAAACACTGCGCAATGTAGCCTCCACATACGTACGGACTTCATACTGATTCTGAAAACAAATAATAAATTTTCTATTAGATTCTTATACGATGAAAATAAAATGAACTGAAATACTAACTGCCGGTCACGGTAGCCGAGTGGTCTAAGGCATGAACTGTCTTCGCTCGGTTGGAAGCCGGGACCGTGGGTTCGAATCCCACTCAGGGCATGGATGTTTAGTGTGTGTCTGCGTTTTCCTGTGTATGTATACAGGTAGAGGCCTTGCGACGAGCTGATCACCCGCCCAAGGAGTCCTACCGTATGTGTAAGATCTAGAAAAACCGAAGTGAACGGAGAAGTTCATGGAGGTAGGCCTAGGCCCACTGGGGCTGTAGTGCCAAGGAAAAAAACCACTAACTAAAAGTAACAAAACAGCAGCAGGAATATACCGACGTTAACCAACGTTTCGGAGGAATTTCTGCTTAAACCTGCTTTCACGCTGCTTTCTTGCTGAAGATTGAGGCGATATGTTCCTCCGAAACGTCGTTTGACTTTCAACGTACTACACTACGTTATATCCCAGAGGAGAGCATTCTTCATAACCACCGCTGTCAGAACCTCAAGTCTTACACAGAAGCAGGAATGTTTACGAAAAAATTTCCTCATTCTGAAAATTTCTACTAACTTCATTAATGGGATACCTGTTAAAGTACGCTTACTTCGGCAAAACATTGTCTAGTAATATGTGTGACTATAGACGGGGTTTGGAATGGTGACTAGATTTACTGACCACTTACAGGTCGTAACAATAACATTGTCGCTATTTCAGTTTTCAGTCTCTTACTAGACGCTTCCCGGTAACGGCTCCAACAATGGATATTCCTCTGCCCCCGGCTCAAGTCCTCTCTTCACAGACTCCCGTACAGAACGGAATTCTCAATTGACTAAGTTAAAAGTCAAAGTCAAAGTCACATTGCGACTGACGGTCACTCAGTCAGTAAGTCTTGGTGTCGAGCCCCGTGCTCATGACCAGGTATTTATTATTGTTTGACAGTTATGGTCTTGTTTTTGTGTGGGGCGCCCTCTCTGTAGAGAGGACGAGTCTCCCTTCTGTATATGCTGCTGGCCCTTATCACTTCAGTCTGTCTCCGATTTGAGATTTCCCTTTTCTTGGCCTCCTACAACTCGCAGGGTCACGGTGGAGGTATTCGACCCTGCCTTCACACAGGCTTGGTTAAGGCCCAAGTCCAAGCACAAGTCACATTGCGACTGACGGTCAGTCAGTCAGTAAGTCTTGGTGTCGAACCCCACCTGGGGCTCATGACCAGATATTTATTACTCTTTGGCATTTACGGTCTTGTTTTTTGGGGCGCCCTCTCTGAGAAGAGGACTGGTCTGCCGTTTGTATATGCTGCTGGCCCTTGCCAGTGCAGTCTTTCTCGGTTCTGAATTTTTTCATTGTTGTATTCCAACTGTTGCCTTACTAAGTATATGCTGTCTGTGTTTACGGCGCAGTTGCCCAGAAACCGTCCTGGTATATCCGCCCATCTCGCGACCGTTACATAGCAACGGCACTACACGCTGCAATATGAATATTTCTGGGCAAATTAGTCAGCATTCGTTCAGTTAGTGAAGATGTGCCCCGTCTATTATGAACCCCAAAGATTTTTTACTGGGTTTATAACAGCACGCACTGGATTCCCTTCAGGGAGAGATTAGCCCAGTCCAGAAGTTCCGTTTTAAAATTATTCTACCGCATGAGAAACTATATTCTATTTTAGGTTTCCCACAAAAAGTTGTGTCTATATATGATTTCAGTAGGTAAATCTACGTGTGATGGGAGAATAATATTATATAAACTTCGAAGAAGTGGGGTGTCACAGTGCGGACTGGATTGATCTGGCACAGGATATGGCAAGTTCGTATGAACACGGCAGTGTACTTTCGGGTTACGTAAAGAACAGGGAATTCCTTGACTAGCTGAGCGACTATTAGTATTTTAAGTATAACTCTGCTCCTTCATGGAATTAGTATCACATATCTCCCATGTGTGCTACACGTCTCGCCTACCTCATCTTCTTAATTTCATTTCTCTAATAGTATTGGACGAAGTCTAGCTACAAATTGAGAGGTTCCTTGTTACGCAGTTTTCTCCGTTCTGATGTTACTTCCCAAGTTGGGTCCAAATTTTCTTATTTTTCCGCTTCGTCATAGAGCAGCCTCAATCTATGTTGTTCGGTTAGGGCGCGAAACCATGTCACACAACCACAGGCTCTACACAACTAACAGACCCGAACTCTGTGGTCCGTCCTGCTCCAGGTCGACGTGGAGGAGGAAGGCGCGAAACCGGAGGAACCGGGTCTGAACATGGAGTTCTTGTACGCAGTGCATGACACACTCAGGGAAATGGTGAGTTGAACGTGACTTCAGTTGTCCACCTACTCTCCGTGCATTATGAGAGTCTTGGCAATAAATAACAGAGGTACTGGTGATTCCTCAAGCGAAAATCAAACGGACTACCCTATGATTTTCAGCATGTAACAAACCGGCAATGAATTACTTTGGTTACTTACGGAAAGGAATATGGTTCTTACTTCCATTTTGTAAAATTATATACAACAAACATAACCAACTTCCTACTCATAACGTTCAGTACAAATATGTAACTCTTTCAGCGTTGAATTACGTTAGTACGTAAGTACCAGCTTCTTTCAAATCCTTTACAACGTTCGGATCTAGAAGCAGGTGTAATTTTTTTTTCAGAAAAATAATTTCACGTAAATTTTGTTGAATTTTTTCACATAACAAACTTAGACTAATTCTGTGGTTTATAAAGTATAAATTTTCGCTCATAAGACATTTCTATGAGACCTCAGTTTTTACTTGCAATGAACTATCTGTTCGCAGAATTTTATATCAGCAGATACTGCGCAAGCCGGTCACGGTATCCGAGTGGTCTAAGGCATGTACTGTCTTCACTCGTTTGGAAACCGGGATCGTGGGTTCGAATCCCACTAAGGGCATGGATGTTTAGTTTGTGTGTGTGCGTTTTTTTTTGTGTTTGTGTACAGGTAGAGGCCTTGCGACGAGCTGATCACCCGCCCAAGGAGTCCTACCGTATGTGTAAGATCTAGAAAAACCGAAGTGAACGGAGAAGTTCATGGAGGTAGGCCTAGGCCCACTGGGGCTGTAGCGCCAAGGAAGAAAAGAAAAAGATACTGCGCAAACTGTCCATTTCCGATCAAGTTCCTATTTTGTTCTACTGTTTCAACATTTTTCTTGGGATTTCTCTATAATTCCAGGTGTAATATCCAGTTTATGTCTACAGACAGCACAGTTTTAATCGTTAAAATGTTGTGTCTAAACGTAAGATAGTTGAGACCAATTAACATAAAATTTATAATTCAGGTTATTTGCCAAATGAATTAAAACAGTCTTCAGTATACCTTGGAGCAGGAATTTATTTTGTTTTCCTAATTATTCTGTTCCAGCCGTCCATAATCCACAAGACAGTGTTGAAATCCATCATCAACGCACTGCTGGAGGAAAAGAGAATGTAAGTGTCTGACAATTAATTTGAAACGCCTGAGTACTTATGACAACATAATACGCTTACGAAATGTCTTCCTCCGTAAGAACAAAGTTGGAGTGAATGTTTTTCCAAACAATATTGTCAGTATCTCCTAATGGAACACAGCCAACAACTGCCTGAATACACGCTTGTACATCAAACTTCAAATAGAGCAGCTCCTGTTGTTTTAATGTATTCAGGAAATATTTTACGCTCAGGGAACTTGAGTCCCAGTTATTGTTGGTGTTAATAAATGCCGTAATTTCGATAAACATCGCAACATTCAATTTTCTTAAACATATCTGGGTAGCAAGACGTGCGCCATATTACACTCAGTGGTTGAATTGAAACAGTCTCCAGCTTCAAAACAAAATGAATACCTGATCATTAGCCCTTCATCTTTCCCTTAAAATTATAAAATACATCTTCCAAATTAGGACGTCACTGTTAATCCCTTAAGTCTACTATTAAATTTAAATATTAATTTTAGTTCTCAATCAAGATTTCATTGCTAGCACCTTCGGTATATACGAGTATTCTACACGTAATTGAAAGAGCATATGGTGAAAGTTGTAATCTCGAACTAGTTATACGGATTTCGTAATTTGTCGCATTTGCGAGTCTCGGATCAGATGAAATTTCTTTTCTAAGGTTTTCATGAACTCCCATTTCCAGTAACGGAAATCGCCAGAATTCTGCAGCTGTATAAGCTGTCATGAGCAGAAATTTAACGTGGCACAGTTGGCATTAACATGTTCCTATGTATATTCCTTTACATAACTTGTGACGTGTCGAAAAGCATCCACATACCGAGATTCTGCAAAATACAAACACAATATTTCTCCGAAACTTATAATTCCTTAGTTACTATAGGATTCTGACGATGGTGTATAACACACAGAGATATTGGGTATTCGGACTTTATCCATCGTCCTGGTTTTAAGATAACTAAGATAAACACGACGTTTCGGAAACTGCATCTGTGTCCGTCCTCAGGTGAGGGAAAACACCTATTCTGTTGGGTCCCTTAGAAAGAGCTAGCCTCAATCAATGGATCCAATAATTCCTTATATGCAATTAATTATAACTAGTTATAAACATTGGTCACAAAAGCAGCAGATGCTTACTGGTCTCGACGGTAGTGAGCGTGGCAACGACAGACAGAACCAGGGAATATAAACAAGGCACAATTCTGAAAGTTGATATTCCTTTATTAACGGATCAAGTTGCTTGACGGAAACATGGCAACGCTGTGACAGATTTAATCACACCTTGGAGTATTCTTTGCTATGAGGAGCTGTTAGCCCCACGTCCACTTAAAGAGCTGGAGGGTCACTAAAATTTGAGCTGAAAACTTAATGCGAAGAAGTCACTTGGAAAACATTACATAAATACGAGTAAAAGGTTTGCTAGGCAATGACCGCGAAACAAGCAATTATACAACAGCCAATGCTAAGTAACGGCTCCGCAGACAGTCATGTTTCCACGGCAACAAGGGCATACAGCAATAAGGGAAGATATATTTTCTACACAGTCGGTGCCAAAATGTTATAAGCAGAATTAGTTAGCGGCTTCAAGTTGGCTGCGGTCAGGTCTACAACCGTTCAGCTGACTAACTGCAATATCAGAGTAACTGGATAAGTTAAGGCATAACCTGCTGCACAAACCTGCCTTAACAGGAAACCTCCGTTTACCTTGTACAAATGTTACTTTCTATAGTGCAGTGACAAAGGGTGCACAATCCAGAATGACTTGGACGCCGTGACAGGGTAAAAGCTAAAGCTATCAAAAATGGAGATCAAAATTTGCAAGTTAAAACTGTCTCGGCTCAACCACAGTGATTAAATCTCAATTGGAAATTGAAATCTGCTTGATTTTAAGCAAAAGTTTATTGCAACAAAATGGAGACCTAATTTGTAAGTTAAGAGCTGTTTCAGCACATCAAGTTGCACTTCTTCAGGGTGAGTTTGTTTTCTCTCTGTCAGACTGTACGCCAAGGACGATGTGAGAGCGCTGTTCGTGTTGGTGCAGAACCCCGTGTTCGCTGCCCAGTCCTCCTACACGATTTTCGCGCACTTGCTGCGGCAGATCGTGAGCCTGCCCAGCGCTGACCATCAGCTCCTCGTCAGCTGGTTCAAGATGTAAGTGTGCTGACTGCCTAACTGGCTGTCTTACAGTCATAATAGTAACTTCCTGCCTTTATAGAACCCGAAGGTTCAATATCGGCGCTGGTATCTACCATGAACTATATGAATCTATTCTACACTCTCCTACCATATGACTTTGAGATCCATGTTAATACACGTATTATCCTTTCATCTTTGCCATTGTCTCCCAAGTAATCTCTATCAGATTTTCTGGCTAAAATTCTGCATTAATTTCCACCTTAAAATGATAAGCCAATTAATATCTGTTAAAGAGTAGAAATTACGGAGATCATCAGCAGTTTTCGACAGATGCAGCTCTTAAAATCTCAGTCGCTAGCGTCCATCTGTTCGTAATTTAACGACAATGTCAACAACGGATAATATTATGGTGTAATGACTAGTTCTCTCACTTCGGAATCGGGAGGTCCCGTTCTAGATTTTCGACCTGGGTTGCTATACTGACAGGTCTACGACGGTTTTCCTCAGTCGCTTCAGTCAAATTTTGGTCGAGTAGCTGAAAGAAGATAAACAGAACAGGTAAGTCTAGAAGTAATGCTGTAGATTGCATTCGGGAAGTGCTCGGTTCGAGTCTAAATTGGGTCACCAGCTACTGTAACTTCCCTTTGCGTCGCCTCCTATGACTCGCAGGACTAGATGAAGGCACTGGAATCAACTATTAAAATAAAACACGTGGTTCTGTCAACTTCTTACTTTTCTATGTAAATATTTAACATCTGACCAGCTAAATGACTCCGCTTCTTACTCGAGTACCTCAGTCACTAGCCATCTTGTAACTACAGAGCTCTCTTGAGCGGCGAGTCAATATTTGTTTATTGACCAGTGAATTCCGTAATCAGAAGTGACTGGATCACTTGATTGACTTAAGCAATACAGTTATCTACACTGATATGATCAAGTTTAAGCAGCCAACTATCCATTCTGCCAATTTCTTTCGCCTACGAACGATTTCTATCAAATTTTAATGAAATAAATTCCGTAAAAAAACAAAATCTTGTATTGTTCAACGGCTGAAGCAATCACATGGCTTGTGTAAGACCTGCAGCTGCTGGTCGCCTCAGAGCGGTATCTAACAATTTGTCTTTCCATCACAAGAACATTATTTCCTCGAGATCAAAAACTTGCACCTATCTCAAATACGGCCATCAATTGGCTATCGATGTCGCCCTAACTTGAAGGTCTACTGCCTTCAGAATTGGAATGAAGACAATCCGGTCTATGAGCGTCCCGACGCGTCGTACCCATCCCCTTCACATCGGATAGTGACTTCAGATGCACAGCGAATTCAGAACGGTTACTGCACGTATTGTTGATAAGATGCGGAAGTAGTGTAATACTGATTGCATTCGAAAACTGTGACATGAGGACATTACGAATATTGCGCGTGTAAAAATTAAAGTCGTCCCTGTGCTTAAATAATTGAGCACTACGCTATGAAGACGTCTGGGCGAGTAGACATGTACACCCACTTGTTCTTGACCTCGGCACTAGTTGGGGGTGAGTGGTCAGCTTCACGCCCTGGGGAAAGAGCCCCGTTACTTATTGGGTAGGAGGCTGGTGAAAAGAAAAGTCTTGACCCTATCGGGACATGGGGGAGCCGGGATAGCTTGATCGGTATAGCGACTGGCTATGGGATGGACGACCGAGGGGTCGGAGTTGTAGTCCCGGTAGGGTTAAAAATTTTCTCTGCTCCAAATCGCCCAGACCGCTCTGGGGTCCGCCCAACCTTCAGTCCAATGGGTACCGTGGTCCCTTTCCTCGCGGTTAAAGCGGCAGGGACATGAAGCTCACCAATCACTTCCAACTAGTGTCGAGGTCAAGAAAACGTTTGTCTATACATCCACTACGTCATACGCCTTCATGGCGTACTGTTTAATTAGTTAAGCACAGGGATAACTTTACTTTTTTCCGGGACTCGAATTCCGACACCTCGGTCGTCCAGCTCGTAGCCAGTCGTTATACCGGCTGCGCTATCATGGATATTACACGTGTGCTTAATAGTAATTTCCGTGCCAAGTATTTATGAAGTGCTATGGGATTTTCATGCGCAAATGCGTCATGTATATAATTAGAACAAATTGGAGGCTTCCGGCCCGTTAATTTGGAACGGGTGTCAAAGCAGTAATGTATGCCTACTTGCAGCAGTACAGCACAAAATCCCAGTGTATCGAACAAGTGAGAGCACTTACTGATTGGTCTGCTGCCATGTGTCCTGCTCAGAAGCGTTGCTGACCACTCATGGAAATTAAAATATGTGTATTCATTGCACTGGTATATGTTTGTAGTGATCACTGGATTGAAGTTGCTATTTCTAAGGGACCTAACAGAGTAGGTGTCTCCCGCCTCACCTGAGGATAGATACAGGTCCACTTTCCGCAAAGATGTATTTTCTAAATTTTAAAATACCTGACGATGGACAAAGTTCGAAACCCCAGTACTCCTGAGTGCTACACGCCGTCGTCAGAACCCTTCAGAATCTATCTTTCAGTCTTTGTGCCTGTTTAACCTCCCCCATCAACTCATTGACTGAACCAATTTTTCTGAAACTTGGTATGTATATCATGCACCTGAACCCATCTCAACTGCATAATTCATAAACTCTTCCAACAGTCAGTGTGTCCGTATGTGTATCCACTCGTAGTTGCCAGGCAACGGCTCGATAAAAACCTTCCCGCAGCAAAGAATATATGCAACAACAGAAGAATTGTTGAAGGCGTCGTTTTATATACGGTCCTTGTCGTATCAAGGGAGAGTCTGTGGTTCTGTCTGTGTCCATCTAGTGTTGCTATGCAACGGTTCGCTAAACACGTTCCAGCGGGAACGAAGATGTGCTGGAGGCGTTGTTTTCTATGCGGTCCGTGTCGTATCAAAGAAAGGTAGGCGATTAGTTCTTCCCAGAGCTCTTTGTATAATGTATGATGCTTTGGAAGCAGAGGGAACATTCGAGCGCCAAATGAAGTACAGTCTGAGTTACGGCATGTAAAACGAGTGACGCACTAACCGACTTTCATCAGGTCGATAAATGCTGTGTTGCACGTCATAGTATTGACGAGTTGTCGCCCAGGACGTCATGGCAACGTCATTAACACAAACAAAAATCATGTCTAAAAATATAAAAAAATAGGTTTGGTTACAGAAAAAAAAACTGGTCTAAGTAGACTCGACAGCACGGCATAGTTTTGCTTAGGAAAAACTGATATTACTGTCCTCTTAAAACACTCAACTCGGACGGCCTGGTTCGGTTTCCAAAGGCTGTACCTCAATGATCAGTAGCTTCACTCTTGCCCCCTTTTGCCTCCGAGTCACCGTCCGCAGTTTTGGAATCGCAAATTGTTTTAGGGATCTAATTACAACTTCTATTAATCCCTCGCATTGTAATAGTCAGAAACGAGCTATTCATTCACCTTAATTTGGAATACAGTGAAACCTCACTAATTCGAAATTCCCTATAATTTGGATAAACAGTGTCTTACTGCTCTGAAACGGAGCAGAAGGGCACAATCATCTCGTAACCCAGGGTTAAAGTTTATATCGGCCATGGCGTCATGTCAGATACCGTGAGTTCACTAACACTGAAAGAGTTACACGAAAGTCGTTTTGCTGTGAATCTGTTCTAAATAACAGCAGCAGGAACCATGTTACTCTGTACGTCGGTTGGATTTGAAACGTCAAAAATATGCTCCTTTAATAACTGAAAAGAGAAAATTGATGAGCTTGTAATGAACAGTAAGAACAAGAACATTACAGACCTGTATAGAGCAATAAATGACTTTAAGAGGGGTTACCGGCCTAGCAGTAACTTAGTGAAGGATGAGAATGGTGATCTGCTTGCAGATTCCCACAACATTTTGAATAGGTGGAGGAACTACTTCTCTCAGTTATTGAATGTACATAGGGTCAGTGATGTTAGGCAGATAGAAATGCACACAGCTAAGCCTTTAGTACCTGATCCCAGCCCTTTTGAGGTTGAAATTGCTATTGCAAAATTTAAAAGGTATAAATCGCCAGGTGGTGATCAAATTCCAGCGGAACTTGTTCAAGCAGGAGGCTAAATATTACATTCTAAGATCCATAAGCTAATTACTTCTATTTGGCATATGGAAAAATTGTCTGATCAGTGGAAGGAATCTATTATTTTACCAATTCACAAGAAGGGTGATAAAACTGACTGTAGTAATTATCGGGGGATATCACTGCTATCAACTTCATATGAAATTTTGTCCAATACTCTTCTCTCAAGGTTAAGTCCATATATAGATGAAATTACTGGGGATCATCAGTGTGGGTTTCGATGTAACAGATCAACTACAGATCAGAACTGTTACAGTCATCAGATATTGGAGAAAAAATGGGAGTACGATGAGACAGTACATCAGTTATCCATAGATTTCAAGAGAGCCTATGATTCGGTTAGGAGGGAAGTATTGTACAATATTCTGATAGAGTTTGGGGTACCCATGAAACTAGTTAGCTTGATTAAAATGTGTTTAAACGAAACTTATAGTAAAGTCCATATATTATAAACATTTGTCTGATAAATTTCCTATCCAGAATGGTCTAAGACAAGAAGATGCTTTATCGCCGCTCCTTTTCAACTTTGTTTTAGAATATGCAATTAGAAAGGTTCAGGGAAACCAGGTGGGACCAAAACTAAACGGGACACATCAGCTGTTGGTCTACGCCGATGATTTGAATATGCTGGGTGATAATGTAGATACCATAAAGAAAAACACACAAACTTTAATTGACACTAGTAAGGAGGTTGGTCTAGAAGTAAACACAGAGAAAACTAAGTATATGTTGCTGTCTTGTCAACAAATTGCAGGGCAAAATCATGACATAAAGATAGCTAACAGATGTTTTGAGAATGTGACACAGTTCAGGTATTTGGGAATGACTATAACAAACGGAGATTCAATTCGGGGTAATGCTTGCTACCATTCAGTCAAGAACCTTTTGTCTTCTCATCTGTTGTGCAAAAACATAAAAAACAGAATATACAAAACTATAATTTTGCCTGCAGTTCTGTATGGGTGTGAACTTGGTCTGTGACATTAAGGGAGGAACATAGACTAAGGGTGTTTGAGATCAGGGTGTTGAGAATATTTGGACTGAAGAAGAATGAAGTGACAGAAGGTTGGAGAAAACTGCATAATGAGGAGCTTCATAACTTGTACTCTTCTCCAAGTATAATTAGAATGATCAAGTGAAGGAGGATGAGGTGGGCAGGGCATGTAGCACGAAGGGGAGATACGAGGAATGCGTATAGGATATTGGTAGGATAGCCAGAAGGAAGGAGACCACTGGGAAGACCAAGGCGTAGGTAGGTGAACCATATTAAAATTGATCTTAGAGAGATAGGATGGGATGGTATTGATTGGCTTGATCTGGTTCATGATATGGATCAGTGGAGGGCTCTTGTGAACATGGTAATGAACCTTCGGGTTCCTTAAAATGCTGGGAAGTTCTTGAGTAGCTGCAGATTTGGCTTCTCCTCAAGAAGGGCTCAGCTCCCTAAGTAAGTAAGTAAGTAAGTAACTGAAGGCTTGTGACCAGTAGGGTGGGCAAGAAATTAAGTTAACAATGTGTAACATAACCCTCTCTCAAGAAGAAAAATAGCACGAAGATATGAGTATTTTAATAAGTTGTATTCGAATATTCAAAATAATTCAATACAGTAATTAATCTCTCAATTTGCATTATGTTACAAATGAACCAGACTATAGGGCAGTTATTTCCCTATATGAAGGAAGAGTGGAGATTGTGTTACTTCAGTTTACAACACACACAGTTTCAAAACGCATTGTTGCATCCCTCACTGGTCACGTTCTTCTTTCATTGCCAGCTTCTTAGTTTAACGACTCTTTCCTATTGGTGAATTTTCTCAACGTGAAAATTCGACACATTCTTTGCACCAGCATTGTCTTGTTTTTAATCGAAGCCTGTTTGCTGTTTGCTTCTCCTGCCTGTGACAATGTTCATGAGCTCTCCTAGAGACCACCGAAATACTGAGCAGTCTTGGTCAGCTAACATAAATTTGTTTTGCATCGCAGACTGGAAGTGGAGAAGCTGCGTATGATTGTTCGTCATGTGATACAGTTCATCACAATAAGACAGTTCCCTCCGGCGGACAAGTCGCTGCCTCCGCTAAGCAAGAGCCGCTGGTGGATACCAACTGGAACCAAAACTTTGGCTCTTATCAGTGAGTGTAACTGCAACTTCTCCGAGAAATTTGCACTGATATTATGTTGAACAATGTACATTTTTTGACGTATTGTGAGTTGGCTTTACTTTCGTCTTCAGGTTGTTGCGTGTCTTTTCACTGAGAAGCTTCACATTGCCTTTTATTATAAGACTATTAGCGAAGTTTGACATCAAAACAGGGGCAATATGAATAAATATTCTGTCAGTATAACGAAAACTAGTCACCTGAATATTCAAACACACCCAAGCTCCGAAACAATACAGACCTGAAGAAGTGTTACTTGTATATCCTGTTACCATAACATGGCATGTCCTCAGCTTATGATTGGAGAGGACGGCCTGTGAATACAGAAATAGCTCAGATACATTGAATAAGTCGTGGAAATCAGCTTGGGGGAGTAGTTGGAGGGGGGGTGGAGGCACTCAGTTATGGAAGAATGCTTTGGCGCCACCTAAGTAACATGAAAGAACTTGGAGGATTCCAGTATGGATGTAATGCTAATAATAAGATTGGTCTCAAACAGACGTACTGTAATAATGTCGGCTGAATTTGTGTGGTTCAGGATAGAGTCAAGAGACAGGCCGTGGTGAACACGGTAATGAACCTTCGGGTTCCTTAAGAGACATGGTATGTTTCTTCTCTTTGTGAGAACTATTATTTTGTTGGCCTCTCAAAGTAATCTCTAGCTACAGTTCCCAGTGGTGGACTATTTTGGAAGATCTTTGATTTTGATGATGTTTTGAGCATGAGATGTATCTATTAATCTGTGCCTTCTGGAAGTAGCCTAACACAACCTTCCACCCTTGTGATATTTGAGCTTCATGTAAAATAGGATTTATTTTGGACCAATGAAGGCCAAAATGACATTCACTTGATAGTATTTAGCGTAGATAGTCAGTATCAAATTCGACTGAAATTCAATTTTTGCAGATGACATTTGAACATCAACGTCCTAATACACAGAAGTAATTTCTCCTTAATACATTCATTTTGTATACTTCATGCAACGAAAAAATAAGAAGCAAATATACGCACTGACTGAAGTTTTCTCTCTATTTAGATGCCGCAAACAATTCCAGCACTCCGCCGTTACTCGATTACACAGAGTTCTACAATTCTGCCCTGGACCACATGGATCTCATGCAGGACTACTTCAACTGGCAGAGTCCTCAGCGGCCTGGCCAGTTTTCCTACTGTCAGTATCCCTTCATCCTGAGCATAGTGGCCAAGAGAATCATACTCACGAAGGTAATCCACGCATTCAGTGCCTAATGCATTAAACTGCAAAGGTCCACTGGTCCATATCATGAGCCAGATCAATCCAATCAATACCATCCCTCTAAGATCAATTTCAATACTGTTCACTCACCTACACGTTGGTCTTCCCAGTGGTCTCTTTCCTTCTGGCTTTCCCACAAATATCCTATGCGCATTCCTCATATCCCCCCTTCATGCTACATGCCCTGCCTGCCTCATCCCCTTTGACTTGATCATTCTAATTATACTTGGAGTACAAGTTATGAAGCTCCTCATTCTGCAGTTTTCTCCAACCTCCTTTCACTTCATCCCTCTTCGGTCCAAATATTCTCCTCAACACCCTGTTCTGAAACACCCTCAGTCTATGTTCCTCCCTTAATGTCAGAGACCAAGTTTCAGACCCATACAGAACCACAGGCAAAATTATAGTTTTGTATATTCTAATTTTTATGTCTTTGGACAGCAGATTTGTTACAATATTCCTATGCAAAAACAGAAGCAGATGTTGTTTTTAAACTGACAACTGGGAACAAAAGTTTTCATAAATCGTAAGATAATGGGATTAAAGCAATAAACTTTGGTATATATAAAACAATGCACTTGTACCTCTTCAGGTGGAAAACACACAACTGGGTCAATCATATTCAAACAGCCAGGACATGTATCCCAAGAAGCTGAACAAAGTGAAAGATGAAGAATTAAAACATGTTAACATCTCAGACAAATTTGCAACTTCAGAACATATGGATGATAGTTTAGACATCAGGATGGCCTGAGAAAGTATTAGAGCATCAAAATTTCAACCAAGAGTTTAGGTTATTATGCGTTAAAACAGCATAAATCTGAGTTTGATGGAAAATTTTCAAAATTAAAGATCAAAG
Organism: Cryptotermes secundus; assembly: GCF_002891405.2. Lineage (NCBI taxonomy): Eukaryota > Metazoa > Arthropoda > Insecta > Blattodea > Kalotermitidae > Cryptotermes > Cryptotermes secundus. Next base: position 557,846 of record NW_019744122.1, read on the forward strand.
AAAGAAATTTAAATTATGTTGCCTGCAGAATCTAAGCCAGAAGAATGGAAACAATCTGAACAACAACAAAGTGTAACTGGCCATATCTAACACGACACATAACAGTTTTTAAAAAATGGCTTAAATATTAGCTCAATAGGCTAGAATTATACACGATGTCAGCATGCCCCATGAACTTTGCTGCTTACAAATAGCTTCAAGTAGGTGAACTGCCTTACTGAAGTCACCTGAAACACCAGCTATCTTGGCCAGAGTTTGCATAAATTTCCTCAGTTCTCACGATGACAAAGACCAAATAGCAACAAACCATTAACGATTAACGTTCCCTTTGCCTCCACCACATAAATTGTATATATGGACTGTGTCATTAAATGACAAACATAAAAGTTCCCTTTGCCATTCTTCACAACACTGTTTTCAATCTTTCAGTGCTGCACGAGTTTAGCTGTTGAGTCATCAAAAATTAACATCACAAAAACAAACCATGATATTTATTGCATGAATAAATTAGCTCAAATGGTAATGAGGGTCTCTTGTGTCCAAAATATACTAGGTTTAAGCCTCACCTGGGACACCAGCTGTAGTGACATGGAGTTCCTGTGTTTTTACTTAGTTCCCCTGCTCGTCATAGAATTAAAACAAGCGATGACTTCTTTATCCTCTATTCTATTTGAAGATGATATAGTATTATTAAGTAAAATATGATCTCTGTTGCAGGATTCAGAACAACAAATGATTCTCACGGCACGGCGTTCACTGGTAGCCAAAGTGGCCCGCCACCAAGCCCCACAGATCGACATTTTCTTCCTCAACATTCACGTCAGGCGCTCTCACCTTGTCTCAGACTCACTCAATGAAGTGAGTGAACAGTGTTATGATTTGTGCCCCATAATCTTCTCAGTTCTAAACTGCGTTTGCTTCTAGTCAGACATGGGTCACATAATTCCGTAACTTCATTCCACAGAATAATAATTATTTAGTAACTAAGCACCATGAAGATTTTATCACCCACTCAATTGATCTACATCATAAGAGCCAGAGCATATAATGTGCAGCCATAATTCCTTTCAGATTGCGAGTAAGCAGAAAGATCTCAAGAAGAAGTTGAAAGTATCCTTTGTAGGGGAACCAGGGTTGGACATGGGGGGGCTGACCAAAGAGTGGTTCCTTCTTCTTATCCGGCAGATCTTCCATCCAGACTATGGTATGTTTGTCTACCATCCCCACTCTCGCTGCTATTGGTTCAGTACTGACCAGGAGGGGAATCTGCGTGAGTACAACCTCATCGGAGTGCTCATGGGGCTGGCTGTCTACAATTCTATTATCCTGGACCTGCACTTCCCCTCTATTTGCTACCGGAAGCTTCTGTCCCCTCCTGTGGTGCCTGATGTGGACACAGCCGATGTTGGATCTGTCAATACGCCTACTGTGGACGACTTAGCTGAGATCATGCCAGTAAGTTGTGAATGTCTCATATTGTTTGTATTGTGGTCTAGCATATAAGATGCTGGACTCATATAATAAAGATATGTGTCTCAAGACTGACAAGACTTGCTGTGGATTTTTAGGCATCCTTCCCTAACCATGACTTCTTCAAAGTCTGAAATCTGTGCCTGTTAGGTATGTTACCCCCAATGTGTATCACAGTTCCCTTAAGTTGTGGGTCACCTCTGACAGCAACAATACTCATGACATCTCTTATTATTAGGAACAAATGAAGTCCCACACTATAAGTTCTTCTGTCCCATATGCAGGTTCTTTCAGTCTTTCCATACAAACAGAAGCCAGAAATCTTAAAAGACCATAACTATAGACAACTTCCACAATGATATTCCTGGGGCATGCATGCAGCATATGAATCTGGCCTCCTCTTATAGTGATTATACTTCACACAATGCCAACCAGACACACACTAGAAATTATCAAACAAGTGTTATCAAAATTTTAAGTTGAGAGAACACTATAAAATTATTTAATTATTATGTACCTATTATGTACCATATTATGTACCCATATTATGTACCTAATGTAATTACAGGAAAATGTGACTAACACATGGTTATTTATATTTAAAAAACTGATAAGTACAAATAGAAATAAAAATTTTTACCAAATTATTAACCTCAATGCAGAGGGAGGCCTGTAAGTGGCCTAGCAAAAGACTGATGGAAAAGATTCCAATAGAAACAACTGGAGAGAAATTCCACATCAGCCATTCATAAAATACAGAAAATAACACTATTTTCCACATCAGTACATTCAAACGGTAAGCAGTTACAAGTAGATACTATAGGATTCTGACGATGGTGCATAACACACTGATATATTGGGTTTTTGGACTTTATCCATCGTCCTGGTTTTTAAGATAAGGCTAGCTCTTTCTAACGGACCCAACAGAATAGGTGTTTTCCTTCACCTGAGGATGGAAACAGATCCAGTTTCCGAAACGTCGTGTTTTTATTTGTTATCTTAAAAACCAGGACGATGGATAAGGTCCAAAAACCCAATATATCAGTGGGTAAGCAGTTACCTTTGTGCACATACAAATTCTGCATTCCACAAGTGTGTCAGTATTGACATCAAAATGAAACATTAACTAAAAATCAGCATCAATTTCACCAGTTTTAAACTGTCTGTACTCACAAGTTCACAAAATAAAACTCGAAGATTTATTCGATTAATTGCTAGGCATTTAATTTGTGATGGAAATCTCTCAGGTTAACTAGATTTTTCTTCATATTTCAAAGTTTTTCTGCTAAATTACAGACCGCTATCATACACCACAGAAACATAAATCTTTATTTGAAAACCCTGGGGGCACACAGTAGAGTAGTTGGTTGAGGCACTATGCTACAAGCTGGAAGGTCATGGGTTCGATTCCCAATGAGGTCACTGGATTTTTTTCAATTTACCTAATCCTTCCGGCTGTAATACGGGCCTGGGGTTGAGTCATCCTCTAATGGAAATGAGCACCAGGAATCTTCCTGGAGGGTAAAGGGTGGCCAGAGCATAAGACTGACAACCTTACCGCCATTCATGAGCCAATTGTCCAAAAGATGTGGAAGCCTTGACGCCTCACAACACTATAGGACTTCATGGCCTGTTACAGATAGAGCTATACCTTTTTATTAGAAACCACCAGCATGAGAACCACAATTTTTCTGAGGTCTTCTATTAAGTTTCACAACACGCAGGAATTATTTTACTTTTCTGGTGATAAGAGTAGTTTCTACTCAGAATTCTTACAGGCAGAGACAGCTGAGAAACATTGTAGATTAGAAATGTACCTACATCTAGCAATGAAGAAGACAACAAATTATGAGGATAAAAATTCAATATTTCAGAATAGTGGTACAAAAAATGTTCCTCTTCCAGGATGTTTCCAGAGGGCTAACAGAATTGCTAGCATATGAGGGTAATGTAGAAGAAGATATGTGTATGAACTTTCAGGTCAGTATTTATATATATTTGAATTAAACAAATGTACATTAGTCAATCTTTCAAGGTTTAACATTGATACTTTCTTAACATTCAAACAATTTCAAAAGACAAGGACTCCAGAAAAATACAGAATTGCAACAAGCAAAATAAAAGTAAACTGTTTCAAAAAATTTTCACATTATCAAGAATATGACACCAGCATTTTCATATTACTTTTCCAAAACAGTTCTTTAATTAACAGAGAGAAAAAACATTTACTATTATGTATTTGAGACAAGGTCACTATACAACAGTAACATGAAGGTTGTCATTGTAGTACTGTTGTAGACTTCTATTTAGGATGTACAGTGTGTCCAGATGAAAGGTATCCAAAATAAAATCATTATATCTCAGAAAGAATTTATTACACATATTAATAGGTTACACCATTACAAAGGGAAACTATCAAAGTTTTTTCTACATATATAACTTTCTCAATAAATTTCAACGTGCGCTCCCTTGGTGGCACGACAAATATCCAGACGATTCAGCATGTTTGATGTTACCATAGACACAGCGTCCCTTATGTGGGCGTTTGTGGTGTTGAAGGTCATTGATCTTAACCTGGTAGACAATGTTCTTCACATAACCCCACAAGAAAAAATCCACTGGGGTTAAATCTGGCGACCTAGTGGGCCAAGCGATTGGTCCACCTGCTACTGCTCTCTGCATTCTAAGCCATTCACCTGCTCTGAGGATGGAGGCGATACGTTACTCCGAAACGTCGGCCAAAACGAAGAATACACGGTGCCTAAACCCAGAAGACGACTTTCTTAACAATAATCTTGTTTGAAATATGTGACTATGCAAAGAAACTACTCTGCCAATGTACTGGAGTCAACAAATAAAACATGCTTAATATGTTCATGTATTATCAGGTGTCACTGGAGGAATACGGTGATGTAAAGACATATAAACTGAGAGACAATGGAGAAAATATTCCTGTGACCAATGACAACCGGAATGAATATGTTGAACTCTACTTGGACTGGATACTGAATGCTGCTATATACGAACAGTTTCGAGCCTTTTATCTTGGCTTCCACAGTGTCTGTGCATCAAATGCTCTTATTGTAAGTATAAAGAAGTATTGCTGACACAAAAAAATCACTGTCATGACCCACAAAGCACATCAGCTCAAAACCTGGTAATTTCATTTGCAATTTGTAATGAGTAGAATTGTGGGAGGTTTACTGTCATCTTCCCTTCCATCTCATCATTCACTGTAGCAATCCACCTTTCATATACACTAATCTCCATTAATAATATCAAATGGCTGTAGTACAGTATTGTTAAACAAAATATCAGTTAATAATGCCCGTAAGTAAGTTATTTCCTACAAAACATTGACAAGATTAACCTTTTTTTATGCTATTTATGGTAATGTTTACCATATTTAAGAGGTAAATTCTGTACATTAATGATCAAAGTTATCCAGAGCTCTTTGTAGTATATTATGAAGTCAAATGCAATGAGAGGACAAAAAATCATAACATAACTTATACATCAAACACAAGTATAACAGTCATTTCTAGTTGCTGTACCATTCATATATTTTATATCTTACGTGTGTAAATTTAAAAATACTGTCATGATCTGAGGGGTTGTTGCGTGGCTTATAAGATCGCTTTCAGACTGGATGATTGGATTTATTGCACCTTACATATTTACAGAGTTTGGGGCTACAGGCAATACAGCGCTACTGCTATTTTACACACTTTCCAGTTCACCGTTGCGCACGCATTAAGATTCTGTCTTCACTAGCCGTATCCTGGCAATGGATTTACAAGAGTCTCACTGTAACTTCAAATTACATGTGAAGTCTTCTTGTCATGGCCTAATTCCTTTCTTGCTATTTCTTCTCAACCATCTTCATCTGCCATCTCAAGAACTAGACCCAATTCTCAAATCTGCTTCTTGACTACTTCACTTCATGACAACTGTTCACTACTACTTTGTGTCCTCTGACTGCCCTTTTATAACTCCTCGGCAAACACTGTCTTCTATTGTTAGGGATTGGTATTTACTGGGCCATTAACTAGCAATGAATGTCCTTCTATTGTCACATGTGCTTGTGTTGTGGGAATGTATTTACTGACCCATTGCCTAGCAATGGGTATACACGTCACAATATATATGAATTATTGTGACGAGAAGCAAATAGGCATAACTATATTTTTCTGCCAGAAATAAACTAAAGAAAAAAGTCACAAAATAGGTATTTCTGAATATCAATAGGAAGCCCTCACTTCATATCTGGATGCATCAGATTTAAAATATCCTTATCAGTATTCCTGAGGAAGTAGTTTGGTGGACTGCAGTACACTAATGTTGGTGACAGAAAGCTTACAGTGAAAAAGTGTAATATGCCGATACAGGTACCAGCAGGTTAACTATGATTTCCTGTTAATTAAGACACAATCAACAATGGCAGTGATTTATGTTTGAAGTCAATTCTAAAAAAAAAAAAATAAAATTTATGCTTAAATCTGACATTATAAAGGAAAATCTGGTTTGCCCTGCACTTCACTGTACAGACCTGTTACCTGGTACTACAGTACTGTCTTTCTGTGAATCAGATGCTGAGACCAGAAGAAGTAGAGATGCTAGTCTGTGGCTCACCCACACTAGATCTCAATGAGCTCAGGAAAGTCACAGAATATGATGGTTACAAGGCTGATGATCCCATCATCATGTAAGTATGTTACATCACAATCACAATAATATTGTAGCGTGTTTGGTTGTCTGTCACGCTATAAATAAGTTCACGCCGTCCTTTGGTATAGCGAATTTATTCCTTTCGCTCACTTACACACACTTTACAAACATTTGCACGTGCAGTGTTACAATCACTGCTTACAATATTCCGGCCGACACTGGACTCTCTTCTTAGACAGCTCGACGAAGACTTTCTTCTCTGGAGGCTCGGTCACGACTGACTTCTTAGCTGGCTCTTCCGAGACTGACTGTTTCTCGCTGAAGCTGGGCTATTTATAACCTCGCCGCTACTAGGCAAATGGACCCTCTGTTATAACCATGGAGACGTTGCTTTGTTTGTTCAGCATTTCCTACGCAATGACCCATTGTTATTGCGTTGTCTCTGTGGGAACGCTACGCTTGTTTGTCGTAACCGTGGAGATTCGATGTTCTCGATACAACGGCTCACTGTTGGAATTACAGTATTGCTATTGTTACTTCTTATGCAACGGTCTGTTCTAGCGTTTCCATAGAAGTGACTTCTGGATTCCAGACACGTTACAATATGTTGGTGATTCCACACCCTTTAGCAATCCTGCATCTCTTCATTATGCACCAAGCTTTCTAAAATGACTTCTATGATGTCAACAGAAACAAGTAATTTGTTCATGGGACTATTAAAAGGTTACTTTTACTTAAGCACCAAAACTAAAAACTGGGATTATTTGATAATTCAACTTTTAGAAAGTGTCAAAATTCCAATGAAGTGGCCCTACATATTGTCATGGGAGCTGAGCAAGGGGTGGGAGGGGGGTCCTGTCCTCTGACCTGTGCATCACTCTTTGCATCTTCTGTGAGAATGTGGAAACCACTCAACTGACACATAGGGCCAAGGTCACTAGGACTAACTAGAGCCTTCTTGCTCGGTGATCATGCTTATGAAGTAGGAGCATAGCACACGCAAGAAATTATTTCAGTTGCAGTGCAGCACAGTTAGACAAATGAGGCAGTTAGTCAGCTAGTGGGTCTGTAAGTATTCAGCTAGTCGGTGGGTGAGTGAGCAATCGGTCAGCTCTCAGTTCGTTGACACCAGAGAAGTCAAGCAAAGAGGTGAGTAAAGTGAGTGTGCAATGATATTGTGGTAAAGCAATGAGTGGAAAATTAACTGACCTTAGGAGCATAAGTGGTTATGGATGGTGAGAGAACAAATTCTCCAAAGATCAAGAAATTCACTATATAGTGTCGGTCCCTTGTGCACCACAGATATCATCAGTGGTCACAGGCTGGGGTGGTTCAGCGACCATCCCTTTTATCTCCCCTCACCCAGTCAGGTAAAATATGCAAATAAGCGAAAAGTACTTTAGAGGTTATATCATAAGAAATCTTTCATGCAGGTGAAAAAACTTTAACAGGCTGTCCTGATTTTCATAACCCTATATATCCATATTTAAACATGTAACCATACTCAAGACACATTACCTTGTAATGAAATGTAAATGAAATGATACAAACTCCGTCCCAAGTGCAAACAATATATATTATGTGTCTTTGATCTTGTTCTCTTCCACACTACATGTTTCGGCCTCTATCGGCCATCATCAGGTGTATACTCTTAACGTTGCTGCTACACTGAACCCAGTCTAAAATTTAACATTTAAANTATGTATATTACAGATAACACCTGTACAGTGTGGAAACAAGACCTAGCCGCTCCAGCACTTTAGACATAGGGCGAGTAACCCTAACAATTTTAAATTTTAAATTTAAAATTTAGAGAAATTTTAAAGGATTTTAAAATCATAACTAAAGATTTTATAGTGCTACTACAGGAAAATCAAATTTGACGTGTGCAATATAATCTACATACCAGACACATATCAACGAGGTAGATGTTGATAATACGAAGAAAATAACAATGTGTTTTTAAATGTTAAATTTTAGACTGGGTTCAGTGTAGCAGCAACGTTAAGAGTATACACCTGATGATGGCCGATAGAGGCCGAAACATGTAGTGTGGAAGAGAACAAGATCAAAGACAGATAATATATATTGTTTGCACTTGGGACGGAGTTTGTATCATTTATCATGTAGAGTGCAACAGGATGCTTAAGTATAATATTGTAAATGAAAGATATCGAACTTAATAGTGTTTTCAAAATGGGAACTAGTTGAATATGGAGTTCCACAAGGCTCTATAATGGGGCCTTTACTGTTCCTTATTTACATAAATGATTTCCCATTATCCGTTAAGAAAATAGGTAATCCACTATTATCTGCTGACAATACAAGTATTATCATATCAAACACGAATCCTGAAGAATTTAAAAGTAATATCAAATTAGTTCTGAACGAAACAATTATGTGGTTTAATAGTAACTTTCTAACATTAAATTGTGATAAATCACACCTTATACAATTCTTTCTAAAAATGCACAGGGAAATAGAATTGCAAATAATATCTAATAATTCAATTATTACAAATATCAATTGTACTAAATTCTTGGGAATAAATGTGGATAGTACCTTATCTTGGAAGAACCATATTATGAATTTATCATTAAGGTTAAATAAGGCTTCTTATGCAATAAAGCCATTTATGTCACTAGAATCAATGAGGATGATCTATTATTCCTATGTACATTCTTTACTGTCATATGGTATTATCTTTTGGGGTAATGTCCCTCATAATGAGAGTATCTTCAAAATTCAAAAAAGAATAATAAGAGCTATATCTGGTTCAGGAAGACTGGATTCATGCCACGGATTGTTTAAAAAATTACAAATATTGCCACTTCAGTCTCAGTACATTTTCTCCTTACTTCTTTTTGTCGTTAAGAACAGAAATTATTTTATAGCTAATACTGATATTCATGATATCAACACATATTATAATCACAATTTATAATCACAAATCTATCAATAGTTCAAAAAGGAGTGCTTTTCTCGGGTAGCAAGATTTATAACCACTTACCCTCAATCATTAAATTGCTATCCAAAGATATTAAAGAATTCAAATTTTTATTAAAAAGCTATCTCACTGAACATGTTTTTATAGTATTGATGAATATTATAAATCAACTTCTCAATGAACACTTTGTCTTGATTATCTCTCCTACAGATAATATAATTACATAGGTTATGTATCTACTACAACTGTATCAGTGTTTGTATTTTGGTATAGGAATGTATATTTTATTATCTTGTGTTGAAACATGCTTATATATGTATATTTTATTATTTTGTCCTTAAACATGACAGATTCTATATCCAATAGGTTGGTTTGACCTTATATGGATTGACAGAATGCAATAAATAAAGTAAAGTAAAAGTAAAGTAAATCTGTGTGATGTAAAAAAGTCAGCATACCAATACATATCAGTATACATCAATATCAAGAGATAAGGTAAATTCGGCAAATGTGTTATCTTGGCACTTGTAGATTTCATGGAATAAATTATATAACCTTAAATAAAAACATTATTCTAAGCACCCGATAGTGAACGGCAATTGAATTACAAAAGTTCTAACTTACTAAAATAATTTTGTTCTTTTATTAGTTCCCATATGTCACTATATTTTCCTGATCATTAATGCTGAATTTTTATTCAGCCATCCTCAAACTACTCATTCATATATTGCAAAGGTCTATGACTTCAATATCTTAACATTTATAAATATACATGAACATTATTGATAAAATACAGCACCTCATACTTTTAATAGACAAACAAGGGCCTATTTCACAGAACAGTGTTAACAGTTAACTGAAAGTCTTAGCAACTCAACAAAATTTGTGTAATTATTTTATGGTTTTCTTTTTTAAATCTAAGACCTAGGATATAAGATTTAAAATAGTTTGTTGTGGTCCACACAGAGACTTCTGGGAAGTGTTGCATTCACTCTCAGATGAACTGAAGAAAAAGTTCCTGCTGTTCGCAACTGGAAGTGATCGTGTCCCAGTAGGTGGCATGGGAGAGATGACATTCAAAATCACAAAAGTCACCAACAAGCCTGACAATCTCCCAGAAGCCCATACATGCTTCAATCAGCTGGTGCTACCGTTATATGAGAATGAGGACTTGCTACGACAGAAGCTTATCATTGCCATCTCAAATGCAGAAGGTTTCGGACTTGAATAAAATCCAGTGACATATCCCTATGAACATGTACCATTTGTTAAATGATTTAACACAATGTATAAACTCTTTGTGAGAACTTACAACAATCATTCGAGTGAAATTCAATGTTGCTTCCCACTCCCAACAGATGGGCAAGAATTTTCAGGATGTGAAGTGTAATGTAATTTATAAACAGAACTTGGTGCTAGAATATGAATCAGGCACTCTGCACATCTTCAGTGTGTCTTGTCCTGACAGGCATCATGTTCAGCTTCTGAACCAAGTCTGCAAAACTTTCCTTGAACACTGTGAGAGCTTCCTTCCTGCCTTATCCTTACAAGGTAAAATTTCCTGGTAGACCAGCCAGGTCAAGTGCATCATGCTCATGCTGCTCTGCCTTCTTTTGCAATGCCTCATGAAATAAATGTCTTTAAGATACTTCGGGATGGCCCCTCTCTGGTAGAAGGCAAGGAGATTCAAAGGATCACTTACTGCTTCATCAGACCTCTGCCTTGCCTTCATGGACATTACTTTAATTTTTAACTTACTTTCCTTATTTAAAAAAAAAATAAAAAGAGTCTTATGAGATAACCTCGCTGCCTGTGTATCCTCCCTAATTTCACTTTTCATGTGGTTCATTAGTTCTTCCCAGAACTTCTTGTTATGTAATCAGTTTAAGGTCTCACTTCCTGACACTCATGCACATCCTGCTTGTGCTAACACAATGACAGTTTCTGTCAGGATCATCACTCCTATCAAATATCAGCCTGTCACCAGGTGCACTGTGGATCTTGTTGACATGACTTGATGCCCTGCCTGTCTGCTGCTCCATTTCACATGTGGCAAGCCTCTCTTCTGAATGCCTTAACTCAGAGCCAGGCAGCTTTATGGTCAGTAGATACTTGACCATGCCCACAACATACAGTTCTGTCCAAGCTTCTCAGATAAACAGTCTGACACCCCATGCTCCTGCTTCCATTGAAAACAATGGCCTCGCTTCCACTGTCCACTGACGAGTTATCAGACATGTCTAAAGACAGTTCTGTGGAGGAGACAACTTCTTTGTATCCTTGCATGACAAATCAGTATGCTGTCATTGAACAGGTGATGCCATGTCATCACTCAGAATTTAATCATTATCTGTAAATCTTTTAGGCCCACTTCTGTTTTGTACAGAGTCTGCTCTCACATGTCTCTAATGCGTTACGCCAATCTCTGTCACAAGCCCACATGAATCTGAATGACGCCTCCTCGTGTTTTGTATGACAGTACTGATATTCCTGAAAGTCTCAAAGAGGCTTTTTTGGTATTTGCTTGCTGTTTTTTTAGACAACCATTAACAAAAAATACGCATTTTTGTTGACACATTTTCATATTCATTTGTCTTAGACCTTCCAATGAACGAGTTAATTTCTTCCCTGTTATGCACATAGCTTTCCATTTCTCTCATCTGTCTTCTGTTTACCCTGTATGGCTATTACTGCTGGCTGGTTCACTGTAATACTCACATGTCTACAAATTTAACTGTTCTAACTATGCTGGTTTATTTTCTAAGAAATTCCATGGTTGCATTAGTATATAAATTTCTTGAAAATCAATGGGAATAAAATTGTTATTTGTTTACTACATGTTTGTAATATTGTTCACTGTGTAACAATGTTTCAGACCTCATTAGTTTATAACTTGGAAGCATTTTGTTTTTCAAACACTCTTATGAGTATGCATTATCTCTTGTACAGGTTTAAACTTATGCATATGGGCTCTACAAAGTGTTAGTCTCACATGCATGTTCACATATAAGGTAGAAGACACCCTACCATAATGAATTTATGAATGTAACATCATTTTAATCACAGATGTGGCAGTACAAACTAATGAAATGGCAGATGAGGCATTATTTTTTAGAAAATAAAATACTGTTTTCAAGTGATCATGAGCTGCTGCTTTTGCAGTTGAATGAACCACTATAAAGTATTTTTCCAATCTTATAAGAATACTTTTGTTGAAGAACTGGTTAAAAGTAAAGTTAAGCTCTCCTTCTCAATTAAGAACACAATAGAGGACTGGAGGTGTGCTGCATACATTCTTAACCTCTGCATATGCAGCTGAGGGATCAGCTTTATAACCAGGCTGTTCTATCCCAGAGAACCATATGCAGGTACCTGTTTGGTTGGAGGCTGCATGAACCTCAAATCCAGTCTGGACAGGGTAGCAAAAATAATATAACCTCTTCCCCTGTCAAGTATCAAACTCCTATCACCCAGATCACGTTCCTGTCATTCAATTTTTAAAAAAAACCTTGATTCTAGAAGAAATGGTTAGAGTAACAAATCTGATGTCCCCTACTTCCAAATACACAATTTAGTTGAAGTTATATGTCAATATTATTTGCATAAATAAAAACATTACCTAATATTAACATTTATAATTAGATTTACAGCAACTCAGCTCTAATGCTTATCAGCTATAAACCATTCAGTCTTATTCCAGATTGGGGTAGACATTTACATTCAAAAACATGGTAAATGCTGCATAAATATTCTAGTATGTGTGCAACTGTAATATTTGTTGCAATATTGGAAACAATTTTTGTTGTACCATAAATTAAAAGATAAATGAGTCTTGAGGAGAACTCATATAGCCCACTTTCACATTACAAAGACGTCTAGTCTAGTCCTCCAAATCTCCTACTATTAATTACCATTACCATCATCATCATCATTTTATACAATATGTGCGATTAAATTATGCTTCAGATTCTGTTTATATCAATTTTTTTCTCATACAATTTCAAAGGTTCACACAATCACCATGTTTGAATTGCATCTTAATACCAATTTCACATGCCCATTTCAAATGATTCAATAGTTAACGCCATCAAAATGAAAGTTAATGAAAATGTTTTCATGACTGTCATTGTGTTTTCCACACTTAAGGAATACACCTTAACAAAACAGGTACATGCATTCATATTCTTACAGCTGACTGCAGGAAATTAAAATGTGATGCTGGGTTGACCTCCACTGGCATAACATTCGTATCAAGTTATGTGAAATCGGTTACTTAATTCAAAAGGTGAAAAGAAGACACACAAATCAACAGACACAAACACGGACACATAGCACTGCAATCTCATAAGTCTACTAGTTATTCTTATGAAAAGAAACTAAAAAATACAAGCAACAGTGACTCATTATGTTAGAATACACTGACAGTACAATACGAAGTGCTACCACAGCAAAGCCAACTAATATGACAAGCATACCATTGCCAGGCACATTTCACCCTGAAGGATAAACTATGCACATGATATAATACACTACATACTGATGTATTCTCAAACAAGATGATATCCCAGAATTAATTTTAAGTGGCTGAGGAAATCCTCAAAAGTCCTCAGACACGAATTGAATCCAAGACATCTCAAACAAGAAGCAGGAGTACTAATCACAATACCACAATATATTTAGTTATATACCTATACCTATATATGCCATAAACAAACTGTATTGTAAAACCAGAGAATATCTACAAACATTACCCCACTCAGAGGTGCAAAATATAGGTGACTTGTACAGACTTTTCATTACCATAATTAATGTGATATGACTTTTCCGTATAATAGTAGGCTCAAAATATGCCTGTTATACATTTGTACAGACTTTGATTCATATGTTGTTAGAGCCTGACTTAAAAAAATGAACTTTACATCTTTACATATGCATGGCAACAGCAACTTTATCATAAAAATGCAAATCAAGAAACTGTAGTTTAATATTTGGAAAGCAGTACCTTCAGCACAGTGAACAGAAGATAAATCGGACCTGAATTTCCTACTTATTTCATTCTTAATGAGTGTCAGTTCTTTAGGAAACATGACAGATACAGTCTCAGGCACTGAAAACTGTGTAAGATACATCCAAATTTACGTTATCACTCACAGATCTACTGAAACCATATAAAAGAGCAATTCTGTAATAACAAAATAAAATGCTAAACTTGCTTTTACTACAGAGTTACATTTTTGTCCCATGTATGTTGCATGATCTGGCAGTAATCATAACCTATTTCTCCTCACAATGACTTTCATCTCTTCTCCATACATTTTTACAAAACTTATGGAATTCTGAATTTAAGAAACAAGCAACAAAAAGAATCAGTACCTTCTTACATGGAGAAATGGTTGAGGTAAAAAGAACTACTGACATTGGAAGAAATTTATTTTAAACTTGTTGGATAACAACACTGAAAAGCCATATCTGGTTATAGCAATCTGGTTTCCTGTTGTTTTGTAATCACAGAAAATATTAATTAATCAGCCATACTATCACTAACCATTTTCATGGTTCTACAGCCATAACTTCTGGGATGTTTAAGACATCAACTATTTCATTTCAAGTACACTCTTATTAATCAGCTGCCCAGATTTACATGATTGAAAGAAATCCAACAATCAATAACTTTTGTAACCTAATGTAGTAAAGTGTCTTTTATGAAAATGTTGCACAAATTGCCTAATTCTAAGTCACAGCTGTTATTTGGAAAGGTGATTCTGTTCAAGATTTTGTTATACTTAGGAACTCATGAAATGAGCCTGACTGGAAAATGCCTCTGTGACAAACTTACTGTATAATGAATGTCAATTACACGATTTTTCATTGTACTGACACCAACATGTCCATAATTTGTGTTGGTTGCAATAAAATTACACTAAAATTAATTTGATCACCTTATTTACTGTTAAATGTATGAATGTTGGGGTACACGTTGTACAATTCCCTAATGAACCGTATAACAAAGCACCTTAATTTGAATCTAGAATTCTAGGGTAATAAAATGAAAATGATGAATTCTCAGTTGCATGCACAGTTTTTTTGTGGTTTATTTTACAACACTGTCAGTATCTAGCCTATATGGTGCCAAATGGTAGGAAGACTGATGAACTGGAAAGGATTCTGAGAAAGCACCTGTGGCCTAATTGAGATACCATCCAATACTTTTATCTGGAGGAACTGAGGAAGCTCATCAAAAACTTGTCTTGGAAAGTTAATATTAAATTCTATAACAAAACATGAAAAGAAACTGGTAGTCACAGCATTACCTGATTAGATATTTTCAATTTTATCTGGCCTTGCATGTGTAAATATTTGACGATGGGAAGTCATAATGTTTTAATTATCACCATGAGAAAATCATAATTCCAAAATATCGTTTCCTGAGCTTGCCGAACAGTCAAAGTTTCCTGTGTCAAGTGGAGAGAGGGAGCCACCGAAAGGGGCAGAATAAAAATGACATCGGATGAGAAAGTGGAGGCTCATGCTGTGATACAGTTCCTGCATTTGCAAGGGAAGTCTGCCAGGGAGATTCATGACCAGATGACTGCTGTGTATCAGGAAGGTGTACAGTGGTCAGTTGGAAGAGGCACTTTCATTGTGGACAGACAAACCTCGAAGATGGACCCCAAAGTGGAAGACAATCTCTCGCTGAGGAACCGGTAACTGTGGCACAGGTGGAAGCTTTGATCCTATCCGATAGGCGCATAACTATCGAAGCTATTGTTCGTGAGGTCCACATTAGCAATGGGTTGGTTTTCAACATCATCCATGACCACCTGATCATGATGGATGAATGTTGGGTCTATCATTATGACACTGAAACAAACGAAATGTGCAAGCAATGGTAACATGCAGACTCTCTGCCACCAAAGAAGGCCAAATCCCAGTCATCATCAGGAAAGGCGATGTTGAGTGTGTTCTGGGATCGATGGGGTGTCATCATGACTGACTATGTGCAAAAGGGCGTCACTATCATAGGCGAGTACTACCGGAACCTTCTGAGAAAATTACTGGAGGAAATGAAGAAAAAGCGACGTGGGGAAAGTGTGACCTTGCAGGGGGCATATGTAGAGGACTAACTCTCAATTTCTTGCACCTGTGTGTGTTTCTTCTGGGTGATAATTAAAATTTTATGATTTCCCCACATATATAAAGAAAAATCCCAGTATTCAGACATGACAAACTGAGGGGAGGGGGTGGCATAACATTTTTTGAAAATTTAATTAAACTTAATACATTATTTTTTAAAAAACTGATATAATAAAACTTTCGCATACCATTCATGGGTTTTGTAAAACATTATTCTTTTTATTCTACAAAGATGTACCAATACAATGCATCACTCCACTCCACCAGAAAAGAAAGCCTTGGTCATAAGGATATAAGCCAAAGCTAAATCAGACTGTTCAAATAATGGGAAAAAATCATTAAAAATCACATAAAAGAAACCAATACTTATTATTTGTGCAATGTATAGTGGCATACCAATAAGTTATAATTACCAGTTAAGAAAAAAATATTAAATTTAATGATGCTGACAGTACCTCGGTGAAACCAAGACCTACAACAGAGAAAAAAAAAGTATGTCAATGATTCCAGTAAACTTTCCATATCTTATGGATTCTAAGAAGCATCCAAATATTAGTTGGAAAATTTTGGAAGAAAATTTGTTACACCTTTGACTATAAAACGCATACATTTTACAGGTGGCCAAAAGGAAAATACTTACCCTATACTTCCAAATATATGATGCATGAATTTTTTAATGAATATGGCATACAAGAAAGTAGAACTCTACATAACAGATCCAGATTATCTCCAAGCAGAGCTCTTTGGAAAGATTACAACCACAATGCAAAACACTATATCCTAGACAACAGCTAAACTGTGTGTAGCGCAATATACTGCACACAGCCAGATTGCACATTTCATAGTGACCAAATGCTATAGATAAAAGTTGAATGGCTTACCCAGGGACTGCCAGTGGAGTTGCTGCATTTGTTCCATCCACACTATTGTTTTAGTCTCCATGTTCACTTGGGCACAGGATAGTGTAGTTGGTTGAAGCACAATACTACAAGCCAGAAGGTCATGGGTCCGATTCCCAACAAGGTCAGTGGATACATCAACTGACCTAATCCTTCCAGGCAAACTATGGCCCTGGGGTTGACTCAGCCTCTAGCAGAAATGAGTACCACAATCTTCCTGGGAGTAAAGGGTGACCAGCACATAAGGCTCACAACCTCACCACCATCTGTGAGCCAAATGTCTTAGAAACATGTGGAAGCCTCAACATCTCACAACTCTGTGGGCCTCCATGGCCTGTTACAGGGTTAGCTTTACCTTTTTTCTTTACCAAAATATTTACTGTCTCTCAGTTCCATAAATGATCAGCGAGAAACAAGTGTCAGTCATAAATATGCTCTGATATTAATACTAGCATGATTTTAATTCTCAGGTTGTGGAAACTGTGGAAAATAGAAATTACAGTATTCTTAAAATATTGATGTATTTATCTGCACAGATGTAAGAGGCAGTATAACCCACAAACATGAAGGAATGCATAGGGAAATGCAAGAATGGGGATCATTAAAGTGCAATAATAAAATTAAATTTCCTTTGTCTATTTAACCTTAAAAATCCTAAAAATTCTTTCCTTTGCAATATCTATAACATTACCAAACTACAAATATATTGTGGCATATTCGTTCAAAGCGAGAGATGTGGACTCATAACAGCCAGCCATTACTAGCAGTGACCCATAAACAACAGAGGAATGGTGTTATTGGAGTGGTCCATGCCAATGGCTGTGCATGCCACAGCTAAGCAACAACCACACTGTAACAGAGAAACGATGTTTTCTGCATGGTCTGTGCCAAAATGTTATAAGCAGGACTACCTGTCGCAGACCTGCAAGCTGTAGGAGTCAACCAAATAGGAACTCAGTGTCTGGGAGTATAACTAGGTCACCTTGTTCTTATGAGATATAAATACAGAGTTTCAAATCTGGCACTGTAAATTGTGGTCTTGACTCCCATGGGACTCTGACTCAAGAAAGACTGCATTGGCAAGGGTCAGCAGCAATTGTAAATGACAGACCTGTCCTCTCGTCAGAGAGGGTGCCCCACATCAACAAACCCGCAACTGTCTGGTCTGACAGTAATAAAGATCTGGTCTTGGACCCAAGATGGTTGTTTGATACGAAGATAGGCTGGCTGCCTCATTGTCAGTCATAACACAACTTTGACTGACCTGAGGAGTGAGTCAGTCAGTCAGTCAATCAATCAATCAATCGTTTTCTGAGTGAATTAGATAATCGCTGAGGTTCGGCTGTTGTGAGCTGTTACTGTGAGAAGCTTGTTGCTGAGGCGAGGGACAGTTCAGAAACCCAGAGGAAGGGGAATGTTCACCATTGGAAACTGTTACCAGAGGGCTAGTGAACACACAGCAGGCTGAGAAGACTAAGTGCGTGCTCTAGTGAACTGCAGAGTGTGTGAATTAGTGAAACAGTTATAATTACTTGTAGTCATGGATCTGTAAGAGTTCAATAAATCCAATTACCAATCCAAACCCTGTCTACACTCACTCCATACACATGACAATATGTTGTACAAAATTAATATAATAATACTAAGAATTATATAAAAATTTATATTAAATTTAAAATTTATTATATAAGGCACAGACTTTTCACATCTAATGAAATTACACTATACACTTATTACATTACAAGAATATTACAACACAAAAATAAATAGGAAACATTACTCAAAATATAGTACTAATACAAGCACATGCTCTGAATAGCCACAGGTCTTGGCTTCCAAGTTTCAAAAATGAAAACTTCACACTATTGTACCGTAAGGCTTAGAGTCTTATTAGATTACTTCTTAAAAATCAGTACTATTCCAATAAGGATAACAGTGCTTGGAGTGAGGCTGAGATGCGTGAAATGTCATCCTGCCTTCCTCCATTGGATTTCCACCTGCTTAATATCATGCTACTCAGGACGTTTCTCCTGGCTGTGGTGCAAGGGATACCTGAAGTAACACACTGTGGAAGTAGTGTGGTAATGTTCTTGTACAATCAAAATGTCCTGATGATTTGTTACCTTTCATTTTTTTATGGTCACTTCAGTGAGACCCCTTTCAGTGGATTCTGATGGCATTACTACATAGCATAATAAAAGCATCCAAATAATATCCAGTTACATCCACACACTACTACTGATTTTCTAATTAGAGCATACATCCCAACAGATATTAACAGAAATGAAAAATGAAAAGTTGCAGTCAAATTTTAAAAATGCAATAAATTACATCTCCCCTGTTCTTCCTACAGTTTCAGAACTGGGCACAAAACAGAATTTCTAATCAATCAAGTCCCTAATTCAAACATTCTTGAACCAAGTTTGCTCATACGGTAAAACAGGAACTCAACTGTTAACCATTATGGACATTTGTAAGAATTAAAGCTTGACAAGTTGTAAATATGCTCTAGCTTCTGAGCTGGGGGGTTAAAGAATAAGAAGTTCTAGACGCCCATGTTGAGGAATTTCAGATTTGTGGTCTGGCAGAAATTGTTTCTTGTGAAAGAGGACAACTATCCTGATGTAATTCTCAGCAACAAAATAAATTCAGGAATCCAGTATTTCGAAGTCAGCAGGGGATAGTGGCCGCTGTTGAACACTTATAAAATTCCACAATTGGCTGAGAAAATCTTTAGTATCATTAAAGCCAACACTCATCTTAGTTCATAAGGGATATAAATATTAAACTGCAGATCTCATTTTCTTGCATCTTCAAACTCAAAATTTGTGCATGTTAATCTGGAATCCTCCCCATTCCACACCAACCCTAAGGTAATTCTCCCAGCTGAATCTTCAGATTAATCAAGTGCAGCTAACACAAGTTCAGTCAGTTCTGTTATTTGATCCATAATGCATACAATCTACTCCACTTCTGCTTTACTGTACAGTACTGATCATTTTAGGTCACAAATTGTCATATTTCAGTCAAGAAGTTGCCCAGTAATCTCAAAAATAAAATTCGGTATTTCTTTTCATTGGATCTTCAGTTTGATGGGTACCAATATTTAGTCCATTTCAAATACTGCATCCTACTACTTGTGAAAAAGCTGCACATTTTTAGGGCTCTTACAAGTATATGTCAGTCTTATCCAGTGCATATGTTAAGCATACGACACCATCATGACTCATGGTCATGTATCTGTTACATAGACAAAATTATATCTGCAAGAGAAAGAAATACAGTTTCATTTTTATCGTAAACTAGGGCTGCCACCTTTTTAAAATGACCAAGAATATGAATGTTTTATCTGTGTCTACGGAATCTTGGATTGTCCAGTACATGTCAGGATTCCAACTCAGGACCTCAACATGAAGAAGAACCAACCACTACAATGCAATTATCAACAGAAATCAAGCTTAATAAAACAATTCCTGCCCTAGACCTAGATTTCACCAATTAATAGCATTCTCATTTAAACTGACAAGTGAGAACTGGATGAAACCTGCAAAATTTATATTATATGGGATTTTATTTTTGGTACTGAAATCATCTATCCAAGAAACTGAACCACTGTCTCCAGACCATCTCTTAGATCCCTCAGTACATAATAATTCACTTTAGAATTTATTTAGCTAAGAACTGGCAAGCTGGTCACGGTAGCTGAGCGGTCTAAGACATGTACTGTCTTCGCTCGCTTGGAAACCGGGATCGTGGGTTCGAATACCAATCAGGGCATGGATGTTTAGTTTGTGTGTGTGTGTGTGTGTGCGTTTTTCTGTGTTTGTGTATAGGTATAGGCCTTGCAATGAGCTGATCACCCACCCAAGGAGTCCTACCGAATGTGTAAGATCTAGAAAAACCGAAGTGAACGGACAAGTTCATGGAGTTAGGCCGAGGCCTTGGGCTGTAGTGCCAAGGGGGGGAAAAAAGAACTGGCATTCCTATTTAACTCCACACAGTGAAACTATGATACTTTTTTCAGTTTCAACTTTGTATGCACAAGTGTAGACCCCAAATTAAATTCAAACTGAATCTTCGGGCTCAGAAGAAAACTCAACTACAACAAACAATTCAGATTTAAATGTAGAGACAAATATGTAATCAGTATGAATAAAATAAAACCTTACATACAGAGAGTT
The DNA here is from genome assembly GCF_002891405.2 of Cryptotermes secundus. Classification (NCBI taxonomy): domain Eukaryota; kingdom Metazoa; phylum Arthropoda; class Insecta; order Blattodea; family Kalotermitidae; genus Cryptotermes; species Cryptotermes secundus. The sequence goes on from NW_019744122.1 coordinate 579,145, forward strand.
AATCCTTAACAGCCTGTCTGGCTATACCCTTGACTTCAAATTGTATCCGAAGATGGTGTGGTAGACTACAAGCTGGTTTCCTTGGTGCTAGTCAGGAATGTCCTACAGGAAATGTGCAAAATAAATCTTTATGGGCACTATCTTCTGGGATATAATGCTGTGTAGTCTGGCTTCAGAGGAATGTACAGCCTGGTTCAAAGAATAAGTGAAGCAAGAAACCAATAAGTAAGAGGTGACAGCTGAGATTATACCTTCTGGTATGTAATGCAGTGTAGGAGGGTAGAACTCCACCCATGTTTTGGGTAAACATAATGCCTCCATCTTCACTGTCACTGAGTAAACCAAGCAAGAAATCAACAAGAAGCAGGCAGCAAGCAGAACCTATGAAAACTACTATCTTCTGGGATATAATACCTTGAAGCCCCATAGAACTCCAGTGACATTCTGGAGGAACACACTCCCTCCATCTTTAGGGTCAAAGGGTAAGACAAGCAAGAAATCAACAACAAGCAGCAGCAAGCAGAGCACTGTGGCATTCATTTTCTGTCAGATCTGACTACCTCACAACAATTGATTTTTGTCAGATCACTGAATAAGTCGGGCAACAAAATGAAGTTGTTCATATATAGCTTACGTCTATGTCCTTCCACATTTTCCATCAGCTGTTTTGCAGCTGCACATGCTGTTACGATATCTGCAGTCACACATCCTGCCATTCCCTAAGCAGACATATGTATCATATGAGTAGCCAGGTATGCCACATAATTTATTCCAAATGTGTGTCCCTTAGGCACATGTGTCTGGAAATTATCCTCTCCTTCAAAAGTATTATAACTTTGTCTGCAACCAGACATTCAAAAAGTGTTAAATATTCTGAGTATATGCCCTAAACAAAATTTGTTTGAATAGTCTGTCATAGTTTGAATCATTAGTGTCAAGAGCATGGTCAATTTTTGAAATGTGAAGAAATCTATCAAGACTCACTGTTGTCACAAAAAAGGTGAAAAGAATTGTTCAGTATGTGACCAACAGTCTTTCAAGTTGCACACCACCTGATGATCATTAGTTGATAAAAACATGCTGTCAGTTCAGGGATAAATAACTACTATGTGGATGGCTGATGAACACTAAGAATTTTCAACACAACAGGATGCAAAACTAAAGCATACATAAAGACTGTACTTCAGAACTTCATATACAGGTAAATGTATTAATTCTCAACAACCAAGCTACCAAAGAAGATCTAAAATTTTGTGATAATGGTATATTAGTACAAATATTATGTTTCTGGACATCATTCATTGTCCTGTTTATATGTAGGTAAGTCAATAAGTAAGTTACAAATGGATATAGAACTTAAACAAATAAAAGTACTGATTTGAAAAATGCTTTTATTTCTCAACATAATCTCCCTGTACATTGAGGCACTTGTCCCATTGTTTCACAACCCCTTGAAAACCAGCAGCATAAAATTCTTTGGGCTGCTGTCGGAACCAGGCATGTTCACAAGGCATGGCCTACCTCATAATGCATGACAGGTTGCATGCTTCCATTGATTGGCCTTACGAAGCTTCCCGAGGATGTTACAGTCTGTCCTTGAGGCTGGAATGCGGTGAGCAGATGCCTTCGTGATCCCAGAAGACTGTGAGCATCAGTTTCCTGGAGGATGCTGTCACCTTAAACATTTTTTGGCAGGCGACACAGGATATTTCCACTGCATTGATGCACGCTTTGTCTTGGGCTGGTAAAGGTGAACCCGTACTCATCACCTGTAACAATCTGGGCTAGCATATCGTGTCCTTCATCGTAGCAGCAATTGAAATGCTGTAATGCCAGGCCCATTCTTTGCATTTTGTGTTGTGGGGTCAGCATGCACGGCACCCATTGTCCACACTCTTTGTGAAAACCTAACCTGTCCGGCATTATGAGGTAGGCCATGCCATGTGAACACACCTGATTCCAACAGCAGCCCAAAGAATTTTATGCTGCTGGTTTTCAGGGGCTTGTGAAACAATGGGACAAGTGCCTCAGTGTACAGGGAGATTATGTTGAGAAATAAAAGCATTTTTCAAATCAGTACTCTTATTTGTTTAAGTTCTATATCCATCCATTTGTAACTTACTTATTGACTTACCTCCGTATTTCAAAACACAGTGTTTAAGAGACTGGATTCTGTTTCCATCTTCAGATAACACCTACTTAGTTGGTCCCAATAAAGAGATAATCCTTATCTCTGAACTAGCTCTACTGATTGGGACAGACTGAATAGTTTTACCTGATGACAGAGACAAAATCCAGTCTCTGAAATGTTGTGGTTTGAAACATAAACAGGGCAGTGTTTTTAGACAAAAACAGAACAATGGATAATGTCCAGAAACATAATATTTGAACCAAGCTTCTACTGTATCTGAAAATTATACTTTAAAAATGTTATTAACCACTTTATTTTCTGACACACTTTTTTCGGACACTTAAGGGTATTTAAGAAATCAGGCAACTAGCCAGTATGCTGGAGGTTTAAATGTCATCTGTTAAAGGTTAAAATCTGCTGTGATACCATATTCACTGGCTTTGTTCACACAGATGTATCTTAATCCAGTACGAAATATGGAAGTTTTTATAGACATCTGAACCACATGGAATTACAGCAAGCAATATTCTCATGCTGTCTATGCAACCTGAGAAGGTTACTGTTTACAGTCTACAATAGTATTGAACAGAATGGTTCCCATACATTCCCACAACTCAAGATTACAGATTTCAATGCTAGGGGTCAATATCACCTTACGGTACATGTAAACATACAGACACTTAAAAAATATCTTTGCTTCACCACCAGTATCAACATAATTGTCATACAACTTGCTTATTACCATTCTGCAATTCTCGCAGGGATGGATGTAAAATATAGTGCATGAATTCCTTGAGGTGCTGCTGAAATGTCAATGTACACAAACTAATTACCAATTAAACCAGAATTTGGATTTCTGTCGATTCAAAACAATACAGAAACTTAACTTCACATTTTGTTTCTTCATATGTAATTACAACACAACATTAAAGTAAAAAAGGTTATCTTGCAAACTTTACATACTTACTAATATATACATGTCACAGTGGTTATTCACAAGTAGCAACAAATATATGCCATCAATGAACACATTAATATGATACTGTCCTGAAGGAAACAACAGGCGTGTGTCAAGTAAGCACCTTGACTAAATACATTCTTTTATTAAAAGGCATGTTGTTTAACCCTTACACTGCTGCGGTCGACATTTATCGATCTCTGAAAAATATGGCATCCTTACTGCGATCGACAAAACCCGTATTGTGACTTTAGAGTTTCAAATCTCAGTTTCTTTGCACCAATCTCATTCAAACTTGGCGGGTGCATAGTGATCTATTGGGAACGTAATGAAGCATCATTCATTTCAATGGCTGCCTTCTTCTGCCCTCTAACTTAAGAAATGTAAAAGGTTGCATCTGCAAAGCTAGGCACGCGCTCCATTGTCATGTGACGCGGGTAATTCACAGGGCTAGAAATGGCTTTGTATAGTGCACGGTATTTTCTATAATACGTAGTTTTAAATAAAGTTGTGGATTTTGGTCAACATGTGACAATGTGATAAGACTAGGATAGTGAATTTTGTACTTTTTTGGTCATCTTGGACAACCCTGATTAAAATGGACTTTTCCCCTGTGACAAATGCTGAATAATTCAATATTTTTGCAACTTCTGATTACTGTTCCCTGCCTGAGGTAAGATTAGTTACATTTTATCACAAAATTTCATACTTTGCACTTAAATTATTTATAAAAGATTTATTCAAAAATAATTCAGCACAGAGGGTACTGAGAGCTACTTAACATACTAGCAGTGAAAGGGTTAAGCATGCCATTTCATTTATCTTGTATGAAGAGATGTTTGTGTGTATGTACTCAATGTACAGTATTCATGTTTGCTTCCATGTATGCACACTTACATCCATTCTTTCATTATCTGTTTGGGTTCCTACATCCATGTTACTAGCAAACTATAGTTCATACCTCCTTCTACCATCAACAGAGAAGACCAACACTGGAGACATCTGTTAATTTGCCACTGCAATATAAACAGACTCACCTTAATACTGTTTACATAGTACTTACAAAGAAATTTCAAAATTTCAGAATTAGATGAACTACACTGTATATAAGAAAAAACTTTCACAGTGTTGTATTTCAATAAAGTAGTCTTCAGCTGGGCAGAACTAATTTCAAAAACACAACTGTCTCTAATCTTGATATGATTTATGACCTGAGAAGCTCTTTGTTGTATAATATGAATTAAGAGTCATTTCTGGGTTCACATCTTTAAAATTCTGCAATAAATAAAACCTTCATATACAGGTTTCATTGCACAGGCACACAAACATGTGTTACAATATTATGTGTTTGTAAATCAAGGTTAAAGATGAATAGTGATATGCTTTGAACAGCCAGAAAACTCGCACACTAATGTCTCTGTCACACATAACTGCACTACATCATATCTTGTCTTCGACAACCGTAATGGCCATCTTATGATCTGGCCACACAAATGTCTTTGGAAGAATTAGCTGAAACAATATGCAAACAAACCATCAACAATTTTTCCATTATGAACAGTTAACCTATTAAAAGTACATATTCTGTTTTTAATTAGTTGTACATCTGTCACCATCCCTCAAGCTTATTTTCATAAATTTCATTCTGGGATCCCATCAATTCTCAATTTTTCAACACGTTTAAGTTTCTTCTATAATGTTCTAAATGCTTCAATGTGGCATGTATCACACAAACAAGATGAATTCTTTGATATAAGGAAGGTGCCAACACTTATGCTCATAGACAGAAGATCTACATATAACATAAAATACTTCTTCCCTCATTTACTCACCTTCAACTAGTGCCGAGGTCAAGAAAACTCTGGTCTATATATCCCCCCCATATGACTTCATGGCATAGTGCTTAATTACGTAGTTAAGCACAAGGAAAACTTTATCTTACCTTCCCGTGTTTACATCCAACCTTTCTGACTGGTCTAATTATAAAGTGGTCCACATGATACAGCATATGTTAAAGACTTATCACCATTTAGTACCATGCCAGTAAATAGTGAAAAAGATCCATGTTTGTTACACTCTTTCATTTTTAGTACCTGCATTAATAAGGACAAATAATTCAGTGCTTTTGACAATGCACTTAACATTCATGTGCCAGTTATGGGGTTAAAGCATTCTTGAATGTAGGAGATTGATCTAATATACACAAACAGGGAGTTCCCTATTTACTGAATCTATGGGGGGAATGTCTTTTCTTATACTAAATCAAAATTTTTCTCTAAATGGGGGTTATGCAAAATCACATCAAGAAACTGTTTGTCTACTTACTACTGTACATAATGACAACAACAACAAAACAAATACTCAGTGGCCTGTAGCCCGCAACCAAACTATACGGACAGAACAGCCGCCACTTGTCAGAGAAATTAGTGCCAACTTTTGTACATAGAGGGTGTCACGTGGTCAGCGCAATGGATCCCCACAGCCGTTAATCTCAGTTTTCTAGACCGGAGCCACTATTTCCTTGAAACAGCTCCTTAATTATCACATAAGAATGACAAAATAATTTATTTACAGCACCAGTTAATGAAACTGTTCCAAAACATGCGAACAAAATAACATAATCAATAATATCTAATTAATTTGTAATGATTTCCACGAGGTAGAAAACACGAATATTAATTATTCTTTCCACCACAGTCACATTGCGTCAAAGTACAAGCTCTGACCACTTGGTAATTTCTTACACTAAAGCTGAGTTATTTAGGAATCAAAATTCACTGAATACAGGAAAATAATACACTGTTTATATTGGGCTTAAGCAGGAACCAGATAAAGTATTCACTTAATACTGGACTTTACTAAATGAAGATTTCACTGCTGTTGCCGACATCTATATAAATAAAAATGTAAATGTTCGTTTGTCTCTGATCGAAGATCTCCGAAAGTTCTTCACCGAATGTTTTGAAATTTTGACACAACGTTGCATTTGAATACGCACGTTTTTTATGTACCTATTACATAGATGTCACAACCGTGACAGGTAAAACATGTCACATGTTCTGAATCCAGCAGTCGTTTCCATAGCAACGCTAGAACAGTTGCATAGGATAAGAGGGTCTGTTGTGTAACAACGGATGAAACCGCAAAGTATACTTCCATGGAAACGCAATAACAGTGGGCCGTTGCATAGGAATTGCCGAAACAACAAACGCATTTCCCCGGAGATGAGAAGATAAGAGGTTCCGTTGCATAACAACGGATGAAACCAAACACTTCTACAGGGTGTTCTGTCGTCCATCGAATACCAACAGATCGTTGCCTAGGAATAACCGTGGCAACAAGCACAGAACACGTGAAATCGAACCCTGGGCGAAAGTGCCCTCCATTGCGTCCGAAACCAGGTTATAATAGTCCAGCTCTGAAGAGTTTTTTGGTGATACTGGACGTGATAATAATTGTACTCGCTGGTGTAAAAGTGAGCATTCAATGACTTATTTGCTGAATCCGAGATGTATGCGGAAGTTATTTATCGCACTGAATAGGAGACACGTGACCACAACAACGTTACATAGGTAACACGCAACATATTCTTATTATCAGAGTACACGTAAATAATGCAACAATTTAAAGGACATCAAGAATATGTCACTCACTAAAAATGTATCTTAAGACTTTATGATGTTAAAATCATGTGTGACATATGTCACACCTGTGACAGGTTGGTTGGTTGTTAAAATATTAATTGTACTCAATATTAATATATTGTAACGTGTTATACGTCGTTCATTTCGTGAGTAGTTTATTTTTCATTGTTTTTCATTTCGTTTTCTTAACTGTTCTCATTATTTTTCAGTGCAATTGGCGGTGGGAGTGAGCTGTGTCGACTGATCTGTGTTTGAATTGAAATATTTCGTTACTTTTTTTTTGTTTCTTTGTTTTCCAGTTCGTGTTCTTTCCTTTTTTAATGTTTTGCAATTTTATATGTTTTTGTTATAACTTTCTTTCTTCTTCTTCTTCAGTGCAATCGATCTGCTTTAGTTCATCCAAATAATGCCTCGCAGAAGATCAAACTTAGGTCATCGTACTCGCGGAGCGGAAACAATTCACTCAATCTGCCACAGCAACGTGTGGCCAGGTACAGCTATTAAATATAAATTAAATATAAAGAAGGTACTATTTTTTGAGACGTGATGCTGTGTAGTCAGGTAGAACTTTATTAGTATGCTTTCACAGTATCAGTAAACTTCTACCAGACTATGTGATGTCTCATCACACACAACACTACTCTGCACTGCAATAAGAACCTCAAATCGCATATTAAAAGTGTATGTTTAACAAAAAACAGGTTAAAAAACAAGCGATTTCATTAATTCTTAACAGTTTATTTTAAGGCAAACCCAAGGTGAGATAAATACCCATATACTACAGCTGAAACTATGTGCAGTACTAGAATTTTGTACACAACAATACATGTTATGCACAGAAGATCAGAAGTTTCCAAAAGAAATATCAAACTCCACTGCCCTATAGACTAAAAAAATGGTACATCAGATCTGTCTGACTTTTAAAATCTTAAATGTGTATTACTTTATATATGAAAATGTAAATTGTGATTATTTGGTGCTTTTGGTTGTGTGTGGTTGTTTGCAGTTGACATGAGTGTACTTCTGCAATCAAGTCTTATTCTGACGAGTTCAATATCCGGTCCAATTTGGAGAATGTATCAGTGAATTTATGAATTATGTATGTATGTATATATGTATATACTTATGACTTGATGTCACCAATGAACAAAAAACAGCATTTCTCAAAAATAAAATGGTTTGTTTTTCCTAAGAAACCATATTTTCATTTCTTCAGTAACTTCTTGACAAATCTCTCACAGGTCATACAGCAGTACAGAGGAAGCAATTCCACATAATGTTCTGTGCATTAAGGTTTTAACTGCAAGACACTACTCTCAAGGAGAATTTCATTTACTGCTACTGCATGTTACTTCTTTGCCCTGAGCTCCAGCTTATTCCAACTTCTGTAGCCATTTCATTAACTGTTAACACTCCTCCCGCTTCTGACAGTGTTCTAAATTTGCATTTGTGTCTGATGAACATGGCCTACCATACTTTTTGGTTGTTGCTCAAAACTGGTTCCTCACTTGCTGACTGTTTAATGTGAACTGGTCTTGCATGATAACCACAGAATTTCACCAGTTATCTGCAGATGTCTGTAAGGATTCTTGTGTTATGGCTGCTCCCTGTTCTGCAGTCATTGCTGATATCAAATATATTTGCTAACTATATCAACACATTATATGATGGGGTTTTGAAACTGAAGCAAGAAATTTAAATGCTAAGCGCAGCAATATCTGGTTTTGTGTTAATAAATTCTTTCAGTTATATTATAGTTGTGCATTACCTTGGCGTCCCCATATGCATTTTCGTGAACACAACATTTACACATGGGCTCACTTCACTTGTAAACAAGAGATCAGAACTGCGAAATTGAGTAACTTCTGTTTCTAATTACCTATGTGATGCAGCAATTGCAGCTGATAGTTACACAACTGGTGCAGACACTCCCTTGTTCTAAGAATATGATGGTTCGTCAAGCATTCACAAAGGCTTGTCACTTGGCAATATCCTGAGCCAATTAAATGGAAGCTAGACCTTCACACAATAAAAAATTACCCTTCTATCTACATCACACATGTATACAAACACAGTATGTATTTCAGCTGACACTCAAACCCTTGACATATGTTCAGTGCCTTGTGAAAACTTCTAATATGACAGTTTCTTTATGAATTCTAATTTTAGAGCCCTCAACTTTTCTACACCAACAGGTGACTTTATAAACAAAAAAATATGTTGATATTCTTCCAAAAATATTATTTGAAAACAGAGAACCAAATATCAACTGCACCTTGACTTACACTTTATACTTGCATTTGTGAGATACCTGGTTTGAATCTCAATTGGGTCACTGGCACTCCTAACAAAGGTTTTTGACAGTTCACTTGAGACTCTGCAGGTAAATGCCAGAATGGTATCTTCTTAATTGGCTCCTTCCAAATCCTAAGGTAGTCACTACTAAGGATCATTTTTACATTCAATTTGACACTTCAACATCTGTAGTTCAAACAGTGTGATTAAGTAACCCACACACCAGTAAAATTAAGAGAAGTCCGATACTCACAACGTCCACTTACCTCTTCTGGATTATTAAAAACTTCAAAACTCTCAGACATAGCCTGTGCCAGTTCATCAGGAATGAGAACCTGAAGCCATGGTCCATGAGCAACATATGGATGTTCTGGATCCACGAGTGTGCCTGTCACTGTTGGGGCAACAAGTGTAATGGCTGTGTCACCTAGCACAGACTTGAAAGTGAAATGCCGTCCATGCTTTACACGACCCCTGCAAAGAAAAGGAGACAGAAATTGTAGGCCTCCAACATGTAACAATTTTACAAAACGTGAACATATCTAAAACTTGGTGCACAACATGCTTCCATACAAGGACAGAATTCACTGGGGCAAACCAATATATTTCACCTAACTTCATACTTCTTCATATTTATACCAGAACAATATCTCCAATAAATATGATGGTTCTAACTCACTCCCTCCAGTGATCTAAGTCCTTCTTGAGAAGCCTCCAGGCAGTAAACTATTCAAGAATTTCCCAGATTTTTATATGACCCAAAGGTTCATTATCATGTTCACAAGAGCATGCTTTGGTCCTTATCCTGAACCAGATAAATCCTGTCCATACCATACGACCCCATCCTACTTCTCTAAGCTCCATTTTAATACTACCCTCCCACCTATGTCTGTCTCTTAGTGGTCACTTATCATGATGGTTCTAGTAACACTTAATATAAGGTCATGACATTTTGTGTGACAGCAAGACCTTAATAAATACGCGGTTTTTTTAAGGTTATGATTTGTAAAAAGTAGAAAAACCTGAATGGAGGAAACCACCTGAGAGACAAAGGGGTAAACAGGACGATAATATTACAACAGATCTTATAGAAATGAAGTACAAGAATGCAGAATAAGTCTCAATGGCTCAAGACAGGGTACAGTGATGGAATCTTGTGAATATGGCCAAAGGAAATCTCTAAGTTCCATTAAAGGGAGAAAATCTGAGGAGCAGCTGCACAACCGTCAGCTCCTCCAGAGCTATACTGCATGAAGTCAGTTAGAACAACATAGCACACATGAGAAATCTATACTTACCATTTCACATATTAGTGATATGTGTTAATTGCAGCTACCCATTGTCACGTCAGCATTAGTATACTATGTCTATGAACACAAACTTCTGGGAAACTAGATATCAAATTAGGGAATGAAGTTTAAATGTGACTTAAAATGAAACTTATTCTGAAATCTCACACTTGCAAACCTATGGAAGTAGGAACAGACACTGCAACACAATATGGAGAATCAGAAAAGTGCATTATCTCATTTTCATCCAAAAGTGGAGACAGAACACTAAGGTGACATGGGAAATCTACAAAGGCAAGAGATCGTACGTACGCTGTACAAAAGCTTTCTGATCTGGTAAAAGTTATAAATATGGCAGCAATATAAAACCATTCTGGCAAACAGCCAAGTGTCAGATACTTGTTACAATGTTCCTTAATGACCAATAACAAAAAGAACAATCTGGTCAGTGGATGTATTCCTTAATTTCTCATTCTTGATTCACATATTAATGCTGTCAATTGCTCATATTACAGAGTAGTGAGATGGTTGGATGACCGATGAATAACAAATGGGAAAAGTATGTGAAATAAGGCAATTGTGACCAGATTTAATGTACTATCCCAGCATGTCTCAATGGACCTATGAAACCCACAAAAAATTAGTCTCTGTAACCAAACCACAAAATGTAATTCGTTGTACTGAGTTCTACACAAATGGAAAATCGTCCAAATGAGCAGAGTTCCATTTTAAATAAATGTTGCTATACTTCAGTCACTCAACTGACAACATACCGTACTGCTAAGGGCAACAAACTCCCAGCTTCTAAGTTGAATGTGAGATGCAAGCCCTCCAATCTCTTGCTCCGCAGAAGTTCTGTTGATTCTAGCGCACCAAACTCATTTGATGAGCTACTGTCATAGGAATCTTTCTTATAGGAATTGTCATTACTGAAAATACAAAAAGATTTGAATTAGCAGCTGCTCTACTGTGCAACTCTACTGTAATGAGAACCTATAATATTCCACATATTCTTCAAACCTGAAGTCTATTTTTATATATTACTATATATATACTACTATACAGAACAAAGGTTTCAAAAAAAACAAAGGTATGGCTATATTTATTCTTCACAGTACACTCACAATGGAAGTAGCTAAATACATGTATTAGCTCGACCACATTTCCATCCAACCATCTTCCTGGATGTGTGAACTCAAGAACCACCATGGAGACTGTCATGAAGTCTGATATTGTGCAGACTTCATTAAAATTTGTCAACATGTAAATTTTTGTTAATATCAGACAACAGATAATTCACATGAGAGTAAAAATGGGTACCTACATTAACCATGCACATAACTTGGAGATCACTTGCTAAAGATTTATCAGAACAAAAACTGTTTCATCACAAGTTGTAAATAAAAATAAAATACACAGTTTTATGGCCATTACACTTCTGCTGTAAGCCCCATGATTTTAATGATAATTAAAATAGCATGGATTTTAATGCTGTCTATGGCCAAACAAAGTGAACACAGCAAAATCATACTACACTGTGCTTATATTAGCTAAGCTGTTTGAAGTGGTCATCATGTATCTCACGCTAACACAACCTCTTGTACAGACAATATTTTTTTTTTGGTCATGAATTAGGAAAGCTCTGTACCTGTGCTCTAAGAACTTCTGCCTCTTGGTCATGTAAATTCTTTGTTCATATGCATAATTCTCAGATTCTGGAATGCACACTTTCCTCTCCAAAACATGGGAGAGGCAAAGTGTGGTTTAACAGCACCTTTAAATACTGTCAGCTATAAAGAGCCTAGGAAGAAAACCTGTCATTACAATTTAGGCAAAATCATGTAGAAAATAAATCAAGCTTGGCTAGGAATTGCTCCTTATGAAGAAAGAACCATAAAAATTCCCTTGTTTTACACAAGATATTTCTATATATGGAACATTAATAAACTGTCAGTGCTGATGTTTTTTCCTGTTACAAGCCATGTTCATTCAATAAAGGTTTAATTCTTACTTATAATAAATAACAGTTTAAGAACTCCCACAAAAGAGAACTTTAATTTACTATCAAATAAACTAAAGTGGAGAAACGAAAGGGAAGACCTTGGGACTGTGAGATGTTCTGGGTTATGACACCAGGCTTCGTAGGTGGTCATCAACATTTCAGAGGAAGCTGCTACCTCCATCTTCCAGGCAACAGGAGAACTATAGGGGACAGAACTCAGATGATCATAATTAAATTCTTCTGCTGTGAAAACCCCACACTTCATCTTGAAAACAAAACAGTCTCCTACTAATGGTCCTATAACACAAGTATACTAAAATTCAAAACACATTTGGTCATATGCTGTATCATTAATCCATACTTGTCCAGATCTGTACATCTTCTGATTGGTGGAAGAACAGGTTTCGTATTGAGAAGACCTTTCTTGAGGGCTGCTTTGATTTGCTGGCTTTGCTGCTGTGATAGGTGAGGAGTATCTAGTGGTTCAGGACGGGTTGCAGGACCCTCTCGTAACAGACCCCCTTCCCCTTTTCCAAGTCCTGCTCCTGGTGTCAGCTGCTGCACATTAACATCAGCCCATGAACACCGAGCACTAACACCACTAAGGTTCGATCCTTCAGTCTCAATTCCTCTCTCCACCTCCTCCTGAGCTGCTAGATCAAGTTCCAACATGCTCTCACCACGGCGCATATCTGTTATTAACCATGGGCCCCCTGCACTGAAATAACACATTCACAAGTTACAACAATAAACTTGATAACAGAACATTGTGGTCATATTGTTACCACTCCTGCTTCATACTGGGGAGGTCCCAGAGTGGCTAAAACAGGTTTTTCATGAATTTCCTCCACCCCTCCAAGTACATGCCAGCATATTACCTAATATCACATCATGACTACTTCCTTCCACATCCCATGAATGGAATGTAATACTACTGGTTTATTTAATGGTGTTCTGTTAACTACAAATGTTATACAGTGTTCAACAGAAGTAACCATATGAGGACACAGTTTTTTTAGTACAGATGAGGGAGATGGCTATGGCCTATTTAAGGTAGTTTCTCCACACATGACTGGAGTAACTCAGAAAAATCATGACAACATTAGTCAGAATACCAAGTTTCCCTGCCAAGATTCCATCCACAAACATTCTGGAAACAAAGCATTAACCCACGACATTCGATTGGTATTACACCTTGTGACATAAAGTAAACACTATGTCTCCAGTATACCATGTCTGTAGCAACAGCATGAAGAAGTTTAAAACCCTGTAAGGGCAAAAACAAGACTTATCCAGAGGAGGAGACAGTGTTATGGACAATTAATTTAATCTGAAAGCATTACATGTACCATCACATGGCTCTTCCTCTGTAACAGCTCAAATTCAAGCAAGCTCTCACCACGCCAGAGGTTTGTTATGAACAATGGGCCCCAATGCATTGATTTTCTTCCACTATCGACTAGTCAAAGCTAACACATTCCAAAACTGATCGTGTAAATCTTAAATAAATGCATAATTTGTCCTAAACAATTGTAGTGCCAGTACACTCGTATTTCAGTTTAAAAACTGATACTGCATATACATTCTCATATACGTCTGATGGATCACTGTTTTATTATTTGTGTGCACTGTCTCCACTGATGATTAAAATTTAATTGAATTCAATCAAGATATTTTGAAGAAAACTAGCATTTCATGTTTTGACTGCTAAAAGGTCTACATCTGCCTGAAGATATCACTTATGCAGTTTTATTCAAGGTGATGGTCTCCATACATTACTGAACTTTACAAAGATCATTACAGATGGTTTCGAGAAAATCACAATTCTGTTTGGAGGCCCCTGTGAAAGGACACGATTTTTTTTTTCAGGTAGAATGTTCATACTCTCCATGCAGCAGGCTACTATGGATACTCTTAAATGCTGAACATGAATAAAATATGTCAAACCATTCGGGCACTATGGAAGTGGCCACAGATATATACACACAGCATTCCAACAACCACCTTTTTTAGTTCAGGGGTACTGAAAATGCACAAATCAAATAAAATCTTGAGACCAATTTTCTTTCAGAATCACAAAACTTTCTCACACTACATACACAAAAAAGTGGGAGCCAGGATAGCTCAGTCATATAGCAATGGGCGATGGAATGGATAGCTGGGGTTCAATTCCTGGCAGAGGCAAAAGATTTTTCTCTTCTCTCCCGACTGGTTCTAGGGCTCCCCACTCCCCCATACATCTTCATGACATGGCGTTTAATTAATTGATTGATTAATTAATTAAGCACATGGACAGCTCTACCTTTACCTCACAAATACCAGAAAGTAAAAAACTTGCAATAACAGAAAAGTTCTGACATAATTAAAAATAGGTAAACATGAAAATTACCCTGGTAGCCTCTTAAGAATCTCAAGAACACCGGGGCCATTCCAGTGCTGCGCTGCTTGCAGCTCCTCTGTGCAAATGCCCACAATCTGGACAAAATTCACTGATCCAAATGGTGTATGTGCTGTTCCTAACTGTGGGTCCTCTGTCATCAGCATATGTTGAATACGTGACTCACTATTATCTAACGCACTGTGCCATGAGACATGATCCCCTACACATAGCGTATTGGCTGGAACAGAAGAAAAACTGTTCAAATGCCCAACTTACAGTATTATATGCAATCTATACTTTAAACTGTAACAAAGGTTATACAGAAAGAATCAACTTTACTGATGAGTGGCCGACACTCCTGCTCTGTATTCAAGCTTGCTAGCCTGGCATATGTACTCTGTGGCTTTCTTCAGTTCATCCAAGCAAATGCTGGGATAGTAACTTAAAGCAATCCATAAATACTTTCCTATTCGTCCTTCCCAGTTGAACCTACATGATTTAAATACACAGGATCTCAAAATGAACATATTACCAATGGAACACTGTATTAATTTCTGATCAGTGAGGATATCTGAAACACGGTACATGTTTACAACAATCACACATGACATGTTGTTGCACACCTTCAAAAAGAAAAATCTCACATCTTGAAATTGAAAATCTGTCCTCATTTTCCTTGACATGAAAGTGTTACCGATTTAATATGTATACATAATTGCCAAGTAAATCTGTGTGTCTTCTACCAGTCCAAACCCAATGCTTCTCCCAAAAGGTGTACTGCAGAAAAATTGTTAGAGAGATGACGTCCCAAGCCAATCAAGAGAAAATTGTTAATTTTGCTGCTACATACATGGATTCAAGCCCATTCATTCATTTATTGTATATTCCATAAATCCATATACATAGATATAGAACCAGTCACATAGTTAATATAGTACAATACAAATATAAATATATATGTACAGTTTATAATCATTAAAATAGATAAAAAAACATGTGTTAAATTCATACCAAAAAAACAGTCTTACATCACTATACATAAAATTATGCAATATTAAAATTGTTTATGCTATTATCCTTATTTTTAGGCAAATCTGTTACTAAAGAATTCATCACCTGTATAAAAGAAACATGTGTTAAATTTACAGTCTTACATCACTATACATAAAATTATGCAATATTAAAATTGTTTATGTTATTATCCCTATTTCTAAGCATATTTGTTACTAAAGAATTCCAAGTTGGAATTCCCATTCCAACTTATTTCTCCATTACTTCCTCTGCAAGAAAAGTACTGGCATTATGACAATAATGAAATTGTACATCAGATTATGGCATGCTGCATAGCAAAACCAGTTTCAGAAATTGCAGTGCAGATCTGTCTGCATGAGTATGCTGGAATGAGACAGACAGGAAGTGTGCACGTGTGTGTATACCACATATGTGTAAAGGATACACAATACATACAACAGTTGAACAGATTCAATGAAAGTAACTTCCTAGACAGGATTTTGTGTGAACTTACAATCTTACTTGAAAAATGCAAGAATACTTTTATAATACAAAGAACTCAAAACGCTGTCACCACACATTCACTATTGTATCCTAGCCTCGGTAAGTATAATTTACTTCACACCGCAGCTCCCACAGATACATTACGATCTGCTACAAGTTGTCATGAATACCTTTTATGCTTTTCTTCTTTTATATATTATACTAGAGAACACACAAAATATAGCACTTATCAGCCCTACCCCCAACCATGTTTTCTGGTTCATTCATGTTTGGATTTAGCCTCAATGTTGAAATGTATAATGTGTCAGTAGCTGCGTGGCTACTGACAAGTTCTCAGTATGCAGAAATTGCTTGCTGGTATGTGTGCTATCGAAGGAAAGATAGATGGGCGGATAGAAGTGACAAGAAGACGAGGAAGAAGACGTAAGAAGATGCTGGATGACCTTGGGGACAGAAGAGGATACTGTCATTTGAAGGAGAAAGCTCTAGATCGCATTAAGTGGAGGAATTGTTTTGAAAGAGACTGTGGACCTGTCGTCTTGACAGATTACTGATGATGATGATGATGATGTGTACCATAGAAAAAAACAGTGACAATCACTACAATCTCACATCTAAATACTACAATGCTACTGGTCATGTTGGCAAAGATCCCCCCCCCCCAGTTCACTTTTCAGGAAGAATGCTGAAGGAAATAACAATACTGCCACTGTTAACACAAACTGAATGATACATCATCAATGAAGCAATGTTATATCAAACTACAGAATTTCAAGTAATAAAAGCAGAAAATAATTGACAAAAAGAGAGGACAGTATCAGTCCAATTATCAACAAGATTCATAATGTCAGAATTAATTAATTCTGAATGGGAACAGGCCAGAGATTCTAATCCATCACAGCAGAAGAAGGAGAGCAAACAGTCTGACACAAATAATTCAATGAATTCAAAAGAACAAGCTTAACTGATTATCTAAGAACTCAAACTTTTTTTTCAAAGACAAAATGCTTTAAAACCCCAATCAGTAACAACCAACTTAAAACAGAAAACAACTAGCTTTCATAACATTTTTTCATAGGCAGTAACAGCACTTCTGTAAAGTACTTTGAAGAAGGAAGAATATTACTGGTGTTAAGCATACCTGACTGGAACACATACTTGGCAAGGGCTTGCATAACTGCAGCTGGCCATGTTGGTGGAGCAGTTTCCCCCGGTTCACTTTTCAGCCGGAATGTCAACTCAAAACCAAAACCACTTGGTGTTTCTGGCCCTGATACATCATGCACTCTCCCATCACCATGTAAATCTGACAAGCCAAAGCTGAAATTCACACATTACATTAACATTCATGTACTAACAAAATGAGTGAATGCTAAGAACCTGAGTCAGGTATCTTCCAAATGCCAGTAGAACATGTTACAGTTCTATAACCTGCACAGTGAAGACGAGACTAGCAGGACACACTCCAATGGAGACAATTCCACCCTAGTTGCAATCAGCTTAATTAATGTTTACTGTATGGGATAGGATTAAATCCCCCATAAAAAGGCACTGACAGCTGATTCGCACTTGGTGAGTTTGACGTAGTTTTAAAAATCAGTTCAAACTTGCGCTTTCTGACATATGAATGAGGTTCACTAGATTTCCCTGGAAACAGAATCAAATGTTCCTTACTGACTACTGATCAACACTGGAATTCATTTAACTAGCAAACCCAGTTCTGAGGGGGCACATGGTAGCATAGTTGGTTGAGGCACTATGCTTCAAGCCAGAAGGTCGCGGGTTCGAGTCCCAATGAAGTGCATTTCTTTTTTCAATTTACCTAATCCTTCCAGTTGCACTATTGCTCTGTTGTCACCTTAGCCTCCAACAAAAATGAGTACCAGGAATCTTCCTGGGGGGTAAAGAGCGGTCAGTGCATAAGGCTAACAACCTTACCACCATCTGGGAGCCAATTGTCTACAGAAAATGTGGGAGTTTCAACGTCTCACAACCCTATGGGCCTTCATGGCCTGTTACACAGAGAGCTTCACCTTCTTTTACCCAGTTTCACATTTGGGCCCCTTGTGCATGTACTGTTTCTTTCCTGACAATAACATTTATGCAGTTCTATTTACAGAAATGGTCTCCACAAATTACTGTAACTGAATCAAAACTATTAGTTGTTTTCCAGGAAGCTTGGTTCATTGAAACCTATCTGAAGTGCCCTTATTTCTGGAGCTAAAATGTTATTATTCACAAGGCAATGTCCTGTGGTGAACAAACGCTTAAACACCAAGTATGAATGAAATATGCCCAACCATTCAGGTGCTAGTGAAGCACCCATTCATACAAACATGCACACAGATGGCATTCAAAGAACCACTTCTTTTGTATTCTGCGGGAGATCACAACATGTTAATCCATCAAAATCTCAAGATAAATTTTTTCACAACCACAACACTTTCTCATTCATGCTATGAATACAAATAATAGAGGTATATTGTCTGCCTTCTGCTCACACTATCACCACTGCTGCTGTGTCTTCATCAAGCTCACTTTCACACTCATGTGAAACTGCTTCATCAGTCAATGTACAAGAAAAGTTCTTGTTTTCTACATTTTAGTTCTCAAAATGTGTGCCAGTGTGAAAACAAGAAATGATATACTGTTTAGAGATATTATGTACCACTCTAGCCCACTAGGACAACAAAAATTAGCAGTTCCAGTCTCATCTTATAGTTTACCTCCACCTCCCCCACAACCCCACAACTACAAACACGAGAGAAAATTTTAAATTTTAAAGTCACCTTCCACTAGTGTAATAAAACTATTAGCTCAGGATCTATGTCTGAGGTTTCCGATAGTGAGGTGCACCTCTGTATTAACCTCTCTCCTACAAACATATGTGAAAACTTTTATTCTTTGGGTCACTTCCCCACTAGCACAATAAGGCTAACAAGATAACTCTGCGTTTGAAATTTTGATTGTGGTCCAACGGTTCACATACCCATTCATTCATTTCCTTTATTTTCCATATATCCATACAGGTAACAAACCTAGGATGTGGAAATGGTCCCTTTGAAAATAAATATATCAAGATACATATACAACATTACATGAGACACATAATAAAAATCACTTACATTAATCGATTAACATAAATAATAATAATATCAAGTATGAAACATAATAAGATTGTAATAAATAAACATAATTTAAAAATAACTTACTATAAAACTTGAACTAATACAATTTTATTTAAATAAACTATATTAACTGAATTAAATACATTACAAATTTACATACTTATGACCAATTATGATGATAATATTCATTAATGGAATAAAAAGAATGATATTATAAAAACTTCTTCAATGCAGATTTAAAACTTCTCTCATCAATAGCCAACATTTTTATTGTTTGAGGAAGATGGTTATTGTATTTTGTTAGGTTAACTGCAGTAAAAATAAAGTAAAAAAAAAAAAGTAAAGCTGTCCCTGTACCAGGCCGTGAAGGCCCATAGGGTTGTGAGATGTTGAGGGTCCCACATTATCTAGACAATCGGCTCAAAGATGGCGGTAAGGTTGTCAGCCTTACGCGCCGGCTGTGCTTTACTCCCCAGGAAAATTATTATTTAATTCCTGGTACTCATTTCTGTTAGAGGCTGAGTAAATCCCAGGGCCTAGTGCGGCTGGAAGGATTAGGTCAACTGAAAAAAATCCAATGACCTTATTGGGATTTGAACCTGCGACCTTTCGGCTTGTAGCGTAGCACCTCAACCATTACACTACTGCATGCCATATAAATTATTGAGGGCTCTAGTTTTGTATTTGTGAATCTCATTGTTAAAATCAAATAAATGTTTATTATTAATTGTGTATAAAAGTAATGAATATATGTACTGAGAGCAGAACGTCATTATTTCCAAATTCTTAAAAATGTCCCTACAAAACTCTCTTGGTCTAGAATTCGTTATAATTCTAATAACTTTCTTTTGCAATATGAAAACTTTGTTAACACAAGAAGAGCCACCCAAAAAATTATACCATAACTTATGACAGAATGTATATGAGCAAAATAAATTAGCTTTAACGTATCTAAAGGAACAAGATATTTTATGTAGAAAGCAGTCTTCTGGGATGTGGTACCACATATATGTGGTGTTAACCGACGTTTCGGAGGAACGTATCGCCTCAATCTTCTGGGTATAAGGAAAAATAAGAACTCCGAAAGTGAAGAGACAGTGAGAACCGGTGCAAGCAGACTGGACTGATGTTGGAAAGAAACACAGCTATGTGAGAGCAGGGAGGGGTGGGGACAAGTCTAAATGGGAAATCAGTGGAGAGGGAGAAGCAGGGTTTGTGTAGGATACTGTGTCAGGGGAGAGAAAGGCAAGGTTAATGGGACGGTATTAACCCTTAAGCTGGTGGGTTGCTATGTGAGTCAATCATGGCCTGTGTAGCCTTGTGGATGTGGCGTCATGCCCTGGGGGGGAGGAGTTAGTGTACAGATGAGAGGCTTCCATCACTTGCTGAAGATGGACGCGATACGTTTCTCTGAAACGTCGATTAACACCACATCTACTCAGTGCCTCCTCCCAGAAGACTGCTTTCTTCACAGTCACCGCCGTGAAAACCTCAAATCTTACAATATATTTTATATTTCTCAATGCATAACATGAAATGGAAATTTTATTAATAACATAATCAATATGCTGTTTCCACAAAAGAGTATCATCAATAATTAATCCCAGAAATTACGTCTCAGTCACACTTGTTAAATTTATCTGATCACAGTTAATTTGAGTAGTGATATTATAATAATTCAAAGGTGGAAACTTGACATATTGAGTCTTATTAAAATTCAAGGTAAGCAAATTAGCATTAAACCATGTATTTATATCTTTGAAAGTTTGATTAAGATTTATTTCAAAGTTTAACTTATTAGTGTCAGTTACTATAATACTGGTGCCATCTGCAAATAATATATTATTATTTTTATTTAGGTAAATCATTAATATAAAGCAGAAAAAACAAGAGACCAAGAATTGAGCCCTGTGGAACACTGCATTTAATTGTTTCCCATTTGGATGAGTTGTTACTGTCAATTCTATTACCCAGTACAACTACCTGTCAAATAAGATCCAATAAGTGTTTTGAATTTTCCTTCAATTCCATAGAATTCCAATTTATCCAATATTTTATGGTTAATACAATCAAATGTCTTTTGTAAATCACAAAAAATGCCTCCCACCATTAACTTAATATTCATCGCAGTTAAAATATTATTTATCAGTGTAAAAGCTGCCTTCGCAGTTGAGGAGTGTGTCCTAACACCATACTGTTCATGTACTACTAATATGGAAGAAAAATTTGTTTACCCATTCACACACATACTGCACAGGTGATAAAGCTAATGAAGCAATGTGAATGTCATGGTAACAGAATGGTCATGTGGATAAAATGTGACTGGAAATTGATCCTTTCAGGCCAAGAATGACCCTCCTGCAGTCAATTTCTTTAAACAACCCACAGCAAGAAAACATAAATCAAGGTCTATATACATAAGCAAGAAAATGACATGTCATTAACTGTTACACACCAGTTCCTGAATACAGGGATAGTATGGTGAAGCAAATATTGCAATGCCAGACACATTTCACCAAAATACAGAGTCCCACAGCCCGTAAATGTTAAACACGTTTCATACTCATGACAGTAATACATCCTTACAAAAAAATAAGAAACTGAAACTCCATGAAGATAGTTTACTTTTCACATTAAATGAATACTAATATGTATTAGTTTTGTCACACTCTCTCCTGACACTTCTGATAAAAGAATGCATAGAACTAGCTACAAACAAGATGTACCTAATGTAATGCCAATGAGGTGGTATATTCCGTTCAGGATCTCCAGGATTGGTATACATGCTGATATAATCCAAAGGATCTGGACCTCCAAGCCTGAAAAAAAAATCAGATATTAGAAATGTATATTTCAAACATGCTGCCAGAAGCAGCCATATCTCTTTCACAGGAGACTAAGAACAATAAAAAAAATTAAAATCTTATTATACTGCAATAGTGATTCCCACTTTACATATTTATTTATGGTTTTATTTAACATTGTCAGGTTGTCAGAGTGTAATTAATAAACTCCACAAAGCCAAGTCCTTCTTGAGAAGCCAACAGTTACTCAGCTACTCAAAAATTTCCCAACATTTTATGGAACCCAAAAGTTCCTATCCGTGTTAATAAGAGCCTGCCATTGGTCTCTATCCTGAGTCAAATGAATCCCATTTTGTACCACCCCATTCTATACAGCATAAAATCAGAGTGTGATTAAAGAATACATATTTGGAAGGAAGTGGTCATGGCCTGTTTCGAAGTATTATGCCAGAATTCCCCTGATAGGGCCAAGGAAAGCCATGAAGAACCTCAGTCACGATAGTAAGTGTCCCAGCCAAGATTCAAACTAAGCACAACCTGAATACAAGTCAAAAGCATTACCACCTAAGCCTACTTGCTTGGTGATTCCCACACTCTCATTAGCATACCTAATAATTTATTCAATATTCTAAAAGCAATGACAAAACATCCTCACAGAGATGATGACAATATACTCAGTCATATATGCAGAGAGACAGAGGAAAGGTGTACAAGCTTTACACAAATTCCCAAAGTTATTTATACAAAAAAAAATCCCAAAGTATTTAAGTGATGCAGAAGTATTTCATACAAAATTCACAAAATGATGAATCCCTCCAACTAAAAGTGTATTTCTTTTCATTTAACAATCTTGTGTCTTTCTCAAGAAATGAATATAAAATTTTGGTCTGAAAACCTGAAGGGGGAAGAGGCCATTCAGAAAACTTAGGCATGGGCAGGAGGGTAATACTGAAATAGAGTGGAACTCATTAACACAAGAGCAGCGCTAAACTAACTGGTAGATGTATAACAATAATACAAGAATACTAGGAGTGGCAAGTCATATACCCACAATCCAAACATAACTTCCAATATTAAAAAAATTCAAAATACAAGTTTCCTCAAGAAGCTCTTCTAAATAAATATCTTTTACGAAAATGACAACAGTTGATGACAGCATGACTACTGATGACATATCCACTTACCAGGGATATTAGTACTACCTGACATCTGCAACCTGCACATGCTGTGCATTGCTGGTGCACTGTGTTACCACACCCTCGTGAAGTACAATAATGATTTTGATGCACAGGGAGAAAGGCAAAGATAAGGTAAAGCTGTGCTTAAGTAACCCCCATACCACAAAGTCATGGGTGACCGGATGCAGAGCTTCTCACTTTCTTAACCTCAGCACTAGATGGAGGCAGGTTATCAGCTTCATGCCCTAATGACCCGAACCCTTTCCCACTAGATAAGGGGCTGGGTGGGATCCCAAGCAAGCCTAAACACAGTGCAAAAGAGACAATTTCTGCCTCCACCAGAAATTGAACCCTAGATGAAAAACTTGTTAAAGATTAACAGAAACTTCATATAAACATGTATATCAAGGCTTAAATGTGCTTACAGTATGGATTTAGACAGGTGGATATTTTAACTTCTCACAAACTAGTGCACAGAAGAGTCCGTAGAACATCAATGTGAGACTATGGTGAATAATGTACATATGATGAGAAGCGTAACATAAATAGGCAGATCACATTTAATTGGTTGGTAGTTTTGCTTTTGGTATACTTGCATATACCACAACTTCACATTGAAGCCATACACAGTGGAAGAAATAATATAAGAGTGCAAGTAAAATAATGTACACATCAAAGCCACTAAACCTGCTCCAACAGAAATATGCATAAAACTACATATAGTATACAATAAAGGGGCACTAGAAACATTTTTGATAGTAGAAGGAAATGTTCAAACAAAATTCTTTCTTTATAATCACCACTTCACTCCCCCCCCCCATACATACTTTGATGGTATATGACCATCTGCTAAGCAACAGTTCAGTAAACACATTCTCAAGGTAACATAATCAACAGCAGGGCCTCTGTTGCTTATTAGCCAATGTTTCGGTAAGCAAGTTTTCGTGACAACAAATGATTTACATGGGTACACGCAACTGACAACCGATTTCCATAGATACAAGCTAGCCTATATAAGGAGTCCAGCAGACCAAGAAGGGAGGATTCATCAGGCAGACTTTGTTCAATGAGTTCAATGTGTGAGCACCGATTTGTCTTTTGTCATTCGTCACAGTGGAAGAAGAGACATTCATGGTCCAGTAATGAATTGAGCAAGTCAGACAGACACTGGTTGTGAGCTGTCTTAATTGATTGCAATTGTAAAGAAGTGCCAATAATCCCAATCATCTAATCCAGAACCCATTAGTATTCATCACACAATCCCTCAAACGTGACAATACTCATGTGTGTGAAAAAAATAACAGACAAAAGGGGTTACATGAAGACACACATGACATCCAGCAGCTACATCACATGCCTGTGCCGGTGCATAGCTGCATGCATACACAAATAATAATATCAAGTCTTCTGAGTTATGACACCATATAGTCTCGTTTGAAACTACGTGGGGGCATAACCAGAAATACCACAATTTACATATCAACCCTTCAGAAAGAGCCTTCAAGGATGTCAACCTGACACAGAAGTTTATCAGTTGTATCAATATTTTTAGAACACAGAAAATCATGCTACAGAATCACAGAAAAAGAATGCTTCTTACACTAGCAGTGTCATATATCAATGATAAACAACTAATTTAGTTAGGGGAGTTCAGTTTACACAAGGGTATGCGGTAGCGTAGTCGGTTGAGGCACTATGCTACAAGCTGAAAGGTTGTTGGTTCAAATTCCGATGAGGTCATTGGATTTTTTTTCAATTGACTTAATCCTTCCAGCCGCACCATGGCCCTGGGGTCAACTCAGCCTCTAACAGAAATGAGTACCAGAAATACTCTTGGGGGTAAAGGGGAGCCAGCACGTAGTGCTGACAACCTTGCCGCCATCTATGAGCCGAATGTCTTGAAAATGTGGGAACCTCAACATCTCACAAACCTATGGGCCTCCACAGCCTGTTATATGGATACCTTTACTTTTTTACTTATGTAATTAGTTCAGTTTACTTTCCATTACTATATATTTGTACTGTCTCTAGAAATATCTGTACATATACACTTCCCACATTGTAAAAAAACAAACATGTAAGATGGAGAAAGTATCTTCTGTGACTGTTTATTGTATATTTTCACCTGTTCTTATTTTGTCAATAAATGAATTAAAGGTAATCTAGGTGATTAAAGTATTCTTATCATTTGGACATCCAACATTCATAAGTTTGTGGCAGCCCTATGCTTCAGTACTAAAATAATAATTACCTCACAAGACACAAGAACTAGAACTATTTGCCTAATTCCCAAAGTGCAGATCTATTACTATATCATAATTCATCTGTCAGTTTCCATGGACTATTTCATTTATCCTAAAAGACCAATATGAGCTTCCTTTGAAAAATGAAAGAATTGTGAGCATGTCATTATAAGCACACACACCAATTAACAAAACTGATATATCTGCAAAAACGGTAGTTCTACATATACATATAGTACTAATTGTTGCTACTGTGACGGCGGATACAATAAGTTAAATTATAGGAAACCTGGATGTGTTATATTTCTGAATATGCCCCACCCAAATACGTTATTTTGGGATGTCTGCATCCGCGTAAACTTTATGCTTATGTATATATACACACAGGCAAACATAGGTGTGCCTTTTTGACAACTGCGGTCACAAACCCTAACACAAACGCTTACCAATATTTAACTAAGGCAGTCACTTGAAGTGGGTTCATTTGATCTGGATATATTCGTCGACATAGTGAATACAAGGCTTCTAATCCTAATGGAGTTGGTGGAAATGTAGACATTGATACACTCCGACATCCACGACTTTCTTCCTCGTCCATTTTGCTCGTGGTAGTGCTTTTTCATTTGTGTCATGAGAGGGCTCTGTCGTCAGAATTCCATGATGGCAAACCCTGTGAAAATGTAGATTGTTGACAACATTATTGATCTGGGAATCAAAGGATTTAGACCATTCCATTAAGATACAAGTTAGATGAAGAAGGATAATTCTAATAACAAAATGAATAAAGTTGCAATTTATGAAGGAATTAACGCCCAGTTTACATACGCGGTTAATACGCGTATCCTGGCGAAGGTAAACAGCCGTAGACTTGCGATTCAGGCTACAAAGACAAGTATAGTGCCAGCCCAGTGTCGCCAATCACCACATTTTACCGTAAATTTACCGAATTACCGCAAAATTACTTTTACTACCGAGCATTTCCGATAGTAACGCTGATTGTCTTTTCTACAGGTTGAACTACTGCATTTAAAATACACAATTATTGGGCTTTTGTCCTTTTTCCATCGTCCGGAATTCCAGGTAACAGTGGACACGACGTTTCGGAAACTGGATCTGTTTCCATCTTCTGTGTCATGCACCATCGTCAGAACCCTTTAGAACCTATTTGTATGTAAAATGTTTAATAATTAGGGTCAACCACAGATGGGAATATGGCTGGTGATTCCGCTATGTGATTTGTGGTCGTTTTTAACGATTCTAATGCTGCTGATCAAGGTTGATGAAATTTCTAAACTTAAAGAAACGTTTGTCAAAAATTTTCCTGACTGCAAGAAGGTCTCCTAAATTAAACCAATTAAACACCATGCCGTGAAGGCATATGATGGAGTGCTGTTTCGCCGATCAACGGACAACACTCACTCCTAAGTCAATAGCACATTGCTGCACATTGCTGTCAGCTCTCATATTTGCTGTCCACCTGCTGTGCAGCTCACTTTTCAACATCACGCACGCAAACAAATCACATTGCAAGTCAAAATCAAAGTCAAAGTCATGTTGCAATGACGGTCAGTCAGTCTGCCTGTCTTGGTGTCGAGCCAGACGTTTTCTTCTTTGTGAAAGTTGCTGTCCTGTCCATTTGGGGCGCCCACTCTGACGAGAGGTCGGGTCTGTCATTTGTCAGTCTTAGTCAGTATTGACATATATTTACAATTTAATTCTAGTCTTAATTCCTATTTCTATGTACAATAATTACAAGGCCTCTGTCAATCCAGGCTTTGTACAGCAGATTATGCCCTACTTCTAGTATTATTTGCTACCACGGAAGTCTAGTCACTTGAACGGTTGTATGCCTGACCGCCGCCAAGTTTAAGCCTCTTATACTTTCTGTGGCGGGCTTCGCCTTGTCCGATGTTGCGAACATTCTCATTATCATGATTTTATATGACTTCTGTTCGTTGCCTGCATAATTTTGTTATGAAGTCATATACGTATGGGATTTTGAATGCCATGTGCAAATCACGGACCGGTGTGCGCCTTGGAAAATTTCCAATCGTGCGGAGAACCTTGTTTTGCAGGCGCTGCAGTTTCACTAGATGGGTGTCTGCCACACACTCCCAGGTAGGATTAGCATAAGTCATTACTATGGCCCGGATCTTTATGGGCTAAAAACACTTAAAATATGCACTAAAAAGCGGGAAAATATGCACCAAAAATAAAACAATATGCTCTTCAGAAACAGGTCACTTTATTCAGACTCACCTATTTACATGCGTCATTCACTGCAGAAAGTAGCATCGCAATACTCAACTAGAAGTCTTTCAGTGTTTTCTGGAGACAAACTTCGTCCGTTGTCCGTCAAAATGAGTTTATAGGCTGAGAATGATCTATCTACATCAACTGACGTGTTTGGACAGTATTTATACACTGGCACCGAAGGTTCGGAACATTCGTCTGGCAAAGATACTCTAATTCCACTCAAGTACTGACTAATTGACTGAATCTTTCTTAGTTCTGGGTTCGAATTCAACACCATTTATAACTTGCATTTAATCTTCTCTCCAATTTCGCCTGGAGCAGAATTCAGTGAACGAGTTCAAGTGAGTCATGAAGGAGTGCACCACAAGTTTCTAAGCTCTCAATGGCTTTTGAAACTGTAGAAAAATGTGCATGGATAATATTCACATCTTGATAAACAGTGTCACTTCCAAACACCACTTTTGCTTCACGGACAAATGCATACTCATCTTCAAGTTTTGCAACCATTTCTTTTACTTGTTTGAAATTCTCTTGATAAAATGAAACTGCGGATTTCCATGTCCCCCACCTAGTTAGGACAGGTTCAGGTAGCAGAGGAACCTTAGGTAAGCAATCTTTGTAAAACTGGACATGAACTGGTGCTTTCAGAAAGTTTTTTTTTTCCCCCCACTTGCAATTAAATCGTTAACAGCTGGAAACTGTGCGCGTATTTTTTCTGCAATATGGTGTAATCCGTGTGCTAAACAGGTTACGTGTATAAGATTTGAATAAAATACTTGTAAGGCCTTTGCTGCTTTCAACATTCAGGAAGCTGCATCTGTGAGTAATACAAGCACCTTACAACAATTATTCTCAATTTCAGATGGCCATAGTAGTCTCAGAGAAACATTTACAAAACTTGCTATTGTGCTATGGTTGGTTTCTATTTATGGAGGGTGATGAGTGGATAAGCTGCCCTATTGTTTGCAAGCCTTCGCCCAGTAATTTGATTTCTTCCTGGCAGTCAGGATTAGTATTTGTTAAGTTTACGTGGTTCCTCTCAAAGGAAGCCACGATTGCCTTCCACCATGTTTCACACAAGGTCGGCTCCATCATTTCGCCTGCTTGATAGTCCGTTGCAGATGGGACCGACGGGACGGCCCCATCTCCGATGCACTAGCCACGCCAGTCACTGTATAGTTTTCTGCGCACTATCCTAACTATGGCTGATGCACGAGGAAGTGAACACTTAACCTTTAAGTCACTCGACCCACACAACTCGGCTGAATGACTAAATATACACTGGCAGCAGAACAGTCACACAGGTAAGCTGCAGACGAACACACTCCAACTTTATGATCACCCGAGACAGCTCAAACACTCCTTCGGTAAGCGAGTGATCACAATTCAACTCTAACTCCTTCGGATGTCCCTAATACTTCACAACCACCGGACTGCAGAACTTCCAATAATCTCCTTGCTCGCCTCTCTGATACACCACAGCAGACAAATGCTCTTGCTCTCAAATTTTCTGATCTAACCGCCTGATGATTGTGAGCATTGGGCTCCGCATTTTATACCATGCTTGATGGAGGAGCGAAACTTGCTGTTGCGATTGTGAGCGCATGTGATGATCTGAATGTGGGCTAGACAGTGAGTGTTGTATAAATGCGAGTGTTGGATGCAATGTGATTGATTGGTCATCAGAGGTTAGAGGATTGCAGGTCAGATTGAAGTTAGAGCGTGTACATCACCGGTCTTTCAAACAGGCCTACTATCAAGGAACAAATGGCCCTTTTCAGGGCCCACAAACTTTCCGAAGTGGTTGTCTATTGGAGTATCGACAAGTCCCACAGCTCCATGCAAACATAACTTCGGCATAGGTTGGTGATGTGGTCAGTTACACCCCCACTCACTTTTACCTGTGAATAGGGTCTTTGCCACCTTTAGGCTAGGGGGCTTGGTGGCAATGAGTATGTGTGTTACTGCCCCTACTAAAAAGTTGAACGCTGATAGTCCAGTCACTTTATTAGCTGAGTTATCCTAGTTCCCTAAATTAAATTAATTCATTTTAACTACCTCTTCTCGTAAAACCCAAAGGTTTACTACTCCTAAATTGTGATTATTGTTAGTTTTCATTAGCTGTCTCATATTAAACATTTGAAGATAAGCAGACATAAGATTCTTCCAAACACTTCTTTAAAATTGCAACAATTCTTATTAATTACCAAGGTCTTAACTCAGTTACATGTTAGCGAAACAAGATTTAACATAAAGTAATGCCATAAATGGGCAATAGGGCTGTAATTTCAGAATAAAGAGAAATGTGAACACCACAGACTACTGGAAATAAATGTAAAATGTCTTAAACATTGCTGGGTAACATTCTTTCAAATACTAATAAGAGCAGAGATGATATTTTGACTTCACAATTCAGTTAGACAATTAATCCATTCATCCATTCATCTGGGATAGCGCAGTGGGTATAGAGACTGGCCACAGGCTAGATGATGGAGGGGTCAGCGTTCAAGTTGCAGTAGGGTAAAGAATTCTCTCCTCTCCTTGTCCAAGACCCACCCAACTGCCTGTCCAATGGGTACCAGGGTCTCTTTCCGTGGGGGTAATGCGGCTGGGTTATGAAATTGACAACTTACCTCCAACTAGTGCCAAGGTCAAGAAAATATGGATCTATATGTCCACTCCCCCATGTATCTTCATGTCATGTCAGAGGTGAGCACAGAGGCAACTTTACCTTATCCATTCATCCGTCCTTCTCACCTGCTCCTTGCAGGTTTGTGATTTGTTTTAATCCTTGATTCTGAAGATGGAGGTAGTAGTAATTCCATGGAGCTGCACCCTTCTAAAGGAGTTGCCACACCTACTCAAGAATTTCCCAAAATTTTGTGGAACCCAAAAGTTCATTACCATGTTCATGAGAGCTCTCCACTGATCCCTATCCTAAGCCACATCAATCAAGTACATACCACCTCAACCTGTCTCTCTGAGATCAACCTTGATATTGTGGCATATATGCCCACTGCTAAGCAGTGACTCTGTAAGGAATGACGATGTCTGGGCAACAGCTCAGTAAACATGTTCCCGCGGCAACATCTTCTATGTGGTCCGTGTTGAAATGTTATAAGCAAGGGACAAAGTCAGTTGAGTTGAGTTCTGTAAGGAGGCTGTGAAGATAGATAGTGAGTGTGTGAAGATGAAGAATCTCTACTGTTAGAAGCCGTTGCCAGGGAACAGCAGACACAGCAGGTTGGAAAATGCTTAGAGGGTGCTATGGTCATTTGTGAACTGTGGAGATTAGCAGTGGGGCTGTAATTGCTTGTAGTTCTGAGTCATGTGTATAAGTGGTCAGAAAATCCATTCACCAATTAAAACCCAGTCAGTAGTCACACATCCCTAAATTGTGACAATATTATCCTCCCACCAATGCCTAGGACCTTCTAATGCTCTCTTTCCTTCTGGCATTCCAACCAAATGCTTCTATAGATTCCTCTTCCCTTTCATGTATGATATATATGTCCTTCCCATCTCATTCTACTTGACGTGATCATTCTAATTCCACTTGATGAAGAGTACAAATTGTGAAGCTCCTTGTTAGGCAGTTTCCTCTGACTTCCTATTTTAATGAGCCTAGTTTCATGGGTACCCCAAACTCCATGAGACTATTGTACAATACTTCCCTCCTAACTGAATCATAGGCTCTCTTGAAGTCTATGTATAGATGATGTAATGTCCCTTTAAACTGGCTTTTTTTTTCCAGTATCTGACAAATGCAGAAGACCTGATCTGTAGTTGATCTGTTACGTCAAAACCCACACTGATGATCCCCAATAATTTCATCTAATAGTGATTAACCTTGAGAGAAGGATAGTGAATAACATTTTGTATGAAGTTGATAGCAGTACTCTTTGTAATCGCTGCTGTGAGAAACTCAGATTCAATATAATTATCCATTATTGGTGAAAACTCACTCCTTTGAGAACTAAGGGGATTTTCCAGTGTAACTTCCTTACTCCCTGTTTACAAGGAATGAAGCCATAAAAAAAGTGTTATGATTTTAGTAGATTTTTCTGTTATGTTATTGTGAACTAGTGCCTAAAGATCTTCATGCTGCCAAGTCTTCCTTGAAGAACTGGTAGCGTGTTGGTGCTTCTGATTTATTTACACTTATTTTAGCCAAACGTCTTTGTAGGATAATGTTGGCTAGAAACTAATACAATGAACTGGATCTATCCATATTAAGAGTTATCATGTTCTCTGACTGTTCTCAATCCTTACCAAGCTAGTCAAGCAGAATTACAGCTTGGTACTCTCACAAAAGTTATAAACAGTAGCTAGGTCTCAAATACGAGTACTTTGCTGGATACCATCCTGCAAATAATACAGAAAGTGCTAGTGACTGTACATACAGTACCATGAATGGTAATAATACAGTGTGTTTTAATTTCTTCCATAATTTAACAGATGCAGAAAATTTCATTTAAATCAGTGAACATTTTGAAATCAACAATTTAATAAATGTTCAATGAACACTATGGCATAAATAGTAGACTGGCCTGAAACTGTAACTAGATACTAGCATAGAAATAGCAAATGGTGGCCTCAACATTTATGGAAGGCATTTGCTTTCATTCAAAAAGTGGTTCAGATATGAATCTTCTGGGATGTGACGCCATGTATCCTAGTAGTAGTGTACCAGTGCTTTGGAAGAATGTACTGCACAGTGCTTATTGTCTTACTCTTTGACCAAAAAGATGGTGGTAAACTTCTACCAGACAACATGGTGTTATATCCCAGAAGAGACTAAGTACAATTCATAGTCAGTGCCATGAGAACTGCAACTCTCACATGACTGACATGTTTCCCATTTTGTGGTAAGAACACTATATCAGGTCAAATTCAGTTCTTTTCAACAACATATTCCAGACTGAATGACAACTACTCTGGATCATGCTACTCTTTCAGCTTACTTGGATTACAAGGGAAAAAGGAGACACATAAGTTCACTAAGCTGTATTCATGCATGTGTCCCACTTTCAACCTTCAATCCACCTCAATTTTCCATGATATTTGGTATAAAATGTCATGCCTTTGGAGGCTACTCCAACCCCGTACCTTTTATTTTCCTGAAAATTATAATAACAACATGGCACATGCACAAATCTGAAGTGGAAGTGACCTTGACACTATTTTGTACAGGTCCTAAAACACTGTACAGTAATAGATCTTCAAAAAATATGTAGTTTTGTTACTTTTTTTTGTGCAGAATGTGAAACAACGTGATGGCTGGTAGTAACTAATGAAGCACTGGCACAAAGAGCACGCAATGTGGAATGCAGACGGATCATAAACATGTCTACAAACCAGGCATAAAATATTGTTTACAACTCAGTACCTATAAAAATGCAGATGTCACATATGTTTTTAAACAAATTTAATGCAGACAGTATCTGTACATCACTGATATGTTCTTCTTAAGATGATGATGCTAATCTGTAATGTATTTAAGTAATAAACAAAATCTGACTCAATAATTTGATCATATGACCATCTTCACAAGTCCAACATGCACATCCATGAGCTGGACTGCATTCTGTTGTTGATTTCAAGTTTACTTTACTTAAATATGGCAGACAATAACAACAAAAATATGTAGGACTTGATATCTGCTCAACAGAAAAGAAGGCTTTATGAAGTCTACCCAGAACTTATCATTCTAATTTGCATCCATACACATAGGGAGAAACTTGCTGGAATTAACTGAACAAAACAAATCAAGAATATACTTTGTAATAATACACAAATTTATTTTCTGTAGAATCAAGAAAATGATTAAGAACAAAACAATGATGCAATATGAATAGTTACAAGTAATATGTACAATAAGTTTTCTCATACAGCCATAAAACTGGGACAGATAACTGCCAGAACAGGTCTGTGCCAGAGAGAGCGGATTGCCCTCAACCATGACAATTATTTACTTCAGTCCAGCAGCTAATTGCAGGGATTTTGACTTGAGAACCAATCAAATCACAGAAAGCATCCACAAACAGTTACAACTGGTGGCGAAGCCAGTCTAAACTTAAGAAAGCAGCAAGATGTTTTGAAAAAGGCCACAACTGATGGCCCACTGGGTAAAATCTAAACAAGATAGCTAATAAAACCACCATAAATGTCTATTATTTCATTAATCTAACAGGATGAGGTGAAACGATTTCACAATACTGGTATCAATTCATATTGCTGCTATGCAGAAACTTGCTTGAAAAAAATTAACCTACACAAAAACTGTATTTTGTTTTCCAGTTGTATCACATTTTAAAGATACCTTCGGACCAAATTGGTAGTGCTTCCAGTAACATATATTCCTATGTATTTTTTTGTTTTATTCTTTTTTAGTTTGTGAAGAATCTTCCAAGCTCTTTTTTGACACAGAAAGGTAGTTAGGTAAGTTTTTAGTATGTTTTTGTATTTTTTTGCGGCTAAGAGAAGCAGACATTGAAGAGCTGACAATCTACAGCCTCTTTCTGCCTTCTGAGTGTTCACGTGGCTCTTATCATCAGTCACCCTCGTGTGTGAGGACTGCATCAAGGGCACATGCAGCAGTGGGTACTGCAATATTCTTACAAATATTCACTACTCCTCGCTATTGTACATGAATAGAATCTATGCTACAACAAAACCTTTCACCAAATACATGAGTGGGTTTAATGACATACATTACTGGTTCATGTTACTCTATCTCACAGTGCATGGCAGGACCCACTATTGCACACAGTATCTCAATTGCGAGCTTAGTTTCCAGCTTGCTGAATGACCTATTCACAAAATGAGACCCAACTTTGTGAAATATCTAAACCTTAAGGCATGTAGTAAGATGATGTGATGGAGAGATTTCAAAGAGAGGTAGCCAGTCGACACCAAGCTGGAGACTAAAGGCAAGTCCCGCTCCATCAACATCCAAACTTAATGTACATTACTTTCTCTTGCCTGATTCTCTCACACATTTTCATGCACTCACTCACACATGCACACCATTTCACCACTGCTACACTTGAAGAGGCTCAGTTCTACCACTGGAACACAGTGTTTCAGCACTTAGCACGCCTGGTGGGCAGGCGTTCATCAGGTGCCCAATAACGGTTCGTCTCACAATTTATTACTATAATAAAATAAGAGCTCAAACACCTGGCAGCTATCTGCTGAAACTCAAGTCCACGGGAAAAAATTAAACATAGAAAGTTCCCATTATCATCGGGGACTTATACAGAATTTGTACTCTTTGAATGCCTTACGATGTTCCTTCAGTAATAATCTTTCTCGTGTTGTTTTCTTGCACTGCAGGAGAACGGAGGGACACACCATGTTTTGGTTGGAGAGATCTGGGCCCGCAGACATGCTGCATAAGACATGTTGCATCACGTTCACTTTGCACTCGCAGCCGGCAAATGTCTCTCAACTCACCGGTTCACATTCTTCTACAATAGTTGACAGAATTTCTCAAACTCTTATTACAAGTGCCACCTTTTTTTCTAACAATATTTTTTTAGAAAAATTATTCATTTTTCCTTTTTTACAATTCAACCTACCAGAACTCTTTATGGTATATTTTGTTCTTTAATAGCTTTTTGTTCCATAGGAGTTATGGAGAATTGATTTTTGATGTGCTTTCTCCAAGCACTATCTGCAGAAGAAACTCAAATCAGCTCTTGAAGAGTTGAAAGCTAATGTAACCCAAGGTCACAACATAGTCTTTTTTTATTATTTTTATACACTTTTTAAAAGTATTTGAACAGACGAGAAGACCGTCTGTCCAGAGATCTGCCTGTTGGAATATTTAATAAGATTGCTTAAAAAACTAACAAATTAGGAAATGTACGCATAGCGTGATACTTCTGGCGCGTTCGCTCTGTTGTTATTGATACTTCTAGATTTTCAGGTATTGATTTTGAAGTGACATAGCATAAAAACCCCTCTTGCTTAATTATCATTAAAGATGTAAGACTCGAGGACAAAGTGTATTAGGGATAAAATATGTGTTTCACATGCCTCAACATCTTTTGTTTGAAACACATTTCTTCTGATAAATATTTAGTATGTTATATTTGAGATGTGTGTAGAACTGTACGTATGTCTTCATGCAAGTGTCTGTTACTACTGTATGATTTTAACCCAAATTGGAATGTTTGGCAAATATTTGTAAAACTCCCCAGTATGAAATTTTTTGATCATCTGTTCCACAGTTCCATAGTTGCTACATGCTGACGGATTGATGGACATACAGACATGGCTAAGCTAACAGGCACATTCTTGCAACTTTTCATTGCGAACACGCCAAAAACATTATCTTTTCATGACTCTCTAACAATCCATAAAACATATTTTAAAATCACTCTCCACTGTAATCTCAAAATAAAAAAAATAATTATTCCTGGCCAATGGTTCAGAGTCATGACCTGCAAATACTATGTTTTATAATCTTTTCTCTTTAAAACAAAAATATGTACAATTTACATAAATAATTTACACATGCAGTGAATTGCGATGCGCTAAGACTCCCCAAGCTCTTATTTATATAATACAGAGGATTCCTTGCTGATGACTAGAGATGGGCTCCGCAATGTTACTGGCTCTGGTAATTACGATGGTGGCACTGCTTGGGCCGGGCAGATCTCCGACAGGCAGCGTCTTGTCCCTCAACTGCTCCAAACATCAATGCCTTTCAACCTATTAACCAAACAAGATGGGCTATCATATATATATGACAAAACGATGCTGATATTAGGCCAACAGATTTACTCCATTCACTTTCAACAATCATATATAACTGTTACAATGCTATGCCGATGGTTCCTAAAAAACTATTACAGTCTCACATATTAAGTAACTTGTAGTAATTGTAACACACTAAACCTTCTATGATCTGCAGTACTCCTTCTTAACTATTTCTGTTTCAAGTAATAAGAATACTGAAACCGATTTGGACGTACGGAGTTCAACTGTGGGGGTGTGCTAAGCCTTCGAACACCAAAATAATTCAAAGACTCCAATCAAATGTACTGCGCTCCATAACCAACACCCCATGGTATGTCTCGAACTTCACATTACACAATGCTCTTCAAATACCATTCATCACAGAAGAAATCAAAAGATATTCCTATCATATACCACAACCGACTAATGGGACACAAAAACAGTTGCGTAACTGAACTAAGCAACCCATTAAACATCAGACGAAGACTAAAACGACAATGGCCCTCAGACTTAAAAGAACACAGGGTTGAAGATGGGTAGCCATACTCAACAACATAATGCATAGTATACTACATAGGAGAATCATCACTGGATGATCACTCCGCACAAATGACTTCTTACAACATGTTTACTTATTGCTCCCTTGTAGAGTGGATTGTAAATTGCAAGAAATAAAAAAAAAAGTAATAGGAGACAAAGAATTTTTATAGACTATTCATGAGCACCCTGGTCTGACTGATATCAATTTGCAGTAGTCATGAGGGACAAAAATTCTTCTTTCACATAGTAAATTGCTTGAAACTACCGCTATAGAAACTAGGAACAACTCATGTAAACTGGTGCATTCAAAGTTTTAGCACAAACAAGACTCCCCCCAATCTATGATGACTCACCTAGATAATCTCCATCTCAGACAGGGTGAGGCGGCTAGTGCTCATGGCCACTCCACTGTCACTTGAGGTTGATTGGACACTGCTGTGGTCATCTGTGTCAGACTGGTTGCTGGTGTACCCAATCACATCAACTTCATCTGCAAACAGAAAATCATCAGCATAACATATGTGGATTATAACTGATTCCAGCATTATCACATTCCTCCCATCACTCACAAAAACAGAACAAAAATAATTTATTCAAGGAACAAGATACAACATTTAATTCTAAGATGTCTGGCTCCAGGTTCATAATAGGAAAGTTATACAATTCTAGACATTCATACTCGACCTTTTCACTTTCCCTGCCAGGCAAATTCCTACATTTGGGATTCTGGTGTAATTCTATGCTGAGTATGAGAGATTTAATCCTAGCACTTCATTGGAATGATTTTCTATATTTCAAATTCACATTTAAGTACCTGAACAAGTTTGTATGAATGAAGGCTGGTGACATGAGTACACTGTCATGTAACTGTCAGGATATATTTATCAGGCTCCTAAGGGAGTGTGTGACATTTTATTGTGATACTCTTATATAATTTGCATATAGAGCGTCAGCTCATTAATTTATAAACGCAAATTGCAATATACTTTCATATGACTCTGATTTAATATACTACATAACTACAGGGGAGTTTTCATGCACAATATCAAGCATTGGCTAATCCATCATTTATAAATAAAAATAACACATTATATTATATAATGCATTTGAAGAGAATGACCAAGAATTTCTTGCAGTGGATGGCACCAACTTCTACTCGGGAAGTACCTGGATAAAATCAGGGACTGAAGCATAAGGGATCATGGAAAAACAGGATGTTTTAAAATAGCTTGAAACCGCTTCTACATCTTCCCTAATTCCCTATTCACAACTATTATATTTTCAGCCGACGCTATATAACCAACGTAGCTGACAAAGCGTCGTTACATAAACTAAAACGGGGGAAAAAAAAACTGAATGTTCGTTGCAGCAGGTTGGCAAGATACGCTAGTCAGTTGTGTACTGTTGGTAACCCCGTTATTCCTGAACAGCCGACACTTGAAATAAACAACTCGCTTGAGTCTTTCACATCAATACATCTCATGGAAAAATCTGCATAATGCGACAGGGATGGAGGTTTTTCACACACCGTTAGCTGTGTGACGAGGAAGGTGCTGATGCCAATGTGCCCACTTCATTCTGTTAGGAGAGGTAAAAAGAAAAAGTGAAGTCACCCTTATAACTTCATTTCTATCCCCAATTTCCGCTGCACAATGCCCAACTACATGTACAGTTGTCAGATATAAGCTGGTATCACACAAAACCTGCGAGTACGTTCATGACTTATCTCCATACCAACCTCTAATGATCGGCTTTGTTCCATAACAACTCAGGAAAAAAAACTCCGTGGTTTCAGTCAACAAGCGAAATATACCGACCCAGAGACAGCCGCTTGTCGGCGAAGTTTTTTTTTATTCGCTTAGTGGGGGGTGGAGTCCAGCTGGGTCCACACGGCACGGTGGCCACTGATTGGCCTACTGTACCTGCCAGGGCGATTACGATGGAGAATTTGGGAGAATGAAGATTGGCAGGAGAAACCGAAGTATTCGGAGAAAGCCCGCCCCAGCGCCACTTTTTCCACCAGAAATCCCACTTGACCAGACCCGGGATCGAACCCGGGCCGCCGCGGTGGGAAGCCAGCGACTAACCGCTTGAGCTACGGCGAGGCTTTGTCGGAGAAGTGAGTGCCAACTTTAGCGGATAGATAGTGTTGCGTGGTCAGCGCAACGAATCCCCACGGCCGTTAATTTCGGTTTTCTAGACCGGAGCCGCTACTCACTCAAGATGCTGCATTAAATGAAAGTTGCATTGCTCCCGAATACCAAGTTCCCGTGAGCATATTGAAATCCATCGTGGAGAATTAAAAAAATGTATGGAGAAGTGACTACCTCCATGATGACCACACAATGTTTAATGAAAATCTGTCAACTGGTTCAAAAGTTGTCAGACGTGAAAAGAAATACGTACATGGTATATTACGTGGTTTCATCTGAGGGTCTGAACCACATAGTGATGATGTCTGTGGTTAAAGTCTGACACGATCAAAACGGTAGTCAGACTCTAAGGTGTGGTAAGGAGCCAGAGGTTAAGGGCGAGGACTTAATATGCTATGTTCAAAACTTCATTCCGGCTGGTAAAACCCGTCAAAAAGTCTGCCGATTTGATCTGGACCAAGGTTATCTCCGAAAATTAGAACGGTGACGGTTCATACTTGTCCGAAAAACCATATGGCGCCCAACGCAATGTTGCGGTTTTTGTAACATGGTTAATTCATTATAGAGGCACTCGTAACTGTCTGGGGTTTTAGACAAATGAAGTTTCGAGAGCTGGCGCTTATTGTCATTCCCAGGTGAATGGTTGTTATACTCAAGAGACCTGTTAATAATTCCAAATTAGTGGATACGGTTGCGATCAAACCCATAACCTTTGGAACGTTAAGCCTGGTATAAATATCAACCCCAAACATTTGTAAACCTAGGCTAGTATAATAAAAACGGGAGTAGATTCAACTTCCGAAACGTCGTTTGTATCAAATACACCTGAAACAACAGACAATTTCAGCATTGTACTGGTATAAAACCTTTCAGTGTGCTTTTGTTTCACTGCAAGTGGGAAAACCAGGAACAAAGACCAATGACGGCGCATGCGTCTGTAGCTCTGCACGGGCAGCCATACTGGCCCGGCAAACAGCTGACAGCTGCATGGTTACTGGAGGAAACATACGAAATCGATATGGTTCATTCATGCAGTGGAGTTCCAGATCACACATCGGATGCGATGGGGTTCTTCTCTCTATATGCGCCTGTTTCCTATTTGAGAGGTCAGCAGATTTAGCCCGAGGTTCTGCTGCTTCCAGGGAATACAGCCTTCTTGAGGAGCCACAGCATCTCAGACAGTCAAAAAAATATCCGTCTGTTACAGAATCCGATGATTCATTATCACATTAACAACAGCCTGTTGCTGGGCCCTATCCTGAGACCGATGAATCCAGCCCCCGTTTCTTAAGGATCCATTTTAATGTGACGTAGCGTGTAGTGGGTAATGACCTCGAAACAAACAACGAAACAACATTCGCGACTAAGCAAGATTCTTAATAAGCGAGTATACGCAGCCGTTACTGGGTAACGCCTTTGCAAACAATCACGTTCACATGGAAACAATATGAGTACAACAATTAACGTCGTTTTATACGCAGGCAATGCCGAGATGTTAGAGCCGAGACAAGTTTAGAAGCTAGTCAGTTGTGAAAGAGCTGTAACAGAGTCAGTTGCAAGGGAGTCTGTGGAGAGAAGACTTAGCCATGCAGTTGAACAATCCCCACTGTTAGAAGCCGTTACCAGGGAACGAGTGAAGACATGGCAGACTGAAAAGACTCAGCATGTGCTGTAGTGATTCTTAAAGTGTGGAAACTTGCGATGGAGCTATAATCAATTGCAGACACGAGTCATGTGTTAAAGTGGTCAATAAATCCAATTTCCAATCCAAAACTGTGCCGAGTCACTAAAAAACGTGACAATATCCATCCATTTATGCCCATATCCCCTAGGTAATCCGTTTCCTTCAGGATTTGTAACTAAAAGTTCGTACCATTTCTCATCTCTCTGTGAAGGCCCTAAGTACATACTTAACTGTTCAGGCCAATACAATATCGGCTTCAATTACATTCTGAAAAGGGTATATCGGACCGCCTCTGTGGTCTAGTGGTCAGAGTTCCTGGCTACAGATCCTGAGTTCCCAGGTTCGATTCTCTGAAGAGTAGTTGGTCTCGAACGGGGTCCACTCAGCCTTGTGAGGATAACTGAGGAGCTATTCAAGGAAATATAGGCTTCGGTCTAGAAAAACGAGATTAACGACCGTGGGGATCCGTTGAACTGACCACGCGACACCCTCTACCCGCTAAAGATGGGAGTAATTTCGCCGACAAGCGGCGGTCGCTTGGTCGGTATAGTTCGCTTAAGACTACAGGCCACGGAGTTTGTTGTAAAGGGTATATCGTAAGCATAAACTATAGTTATATACTTCTAGCGATCCATTCTGTGCGTTACTTTCACCCACAGAGACTCCCACGGCGTTAGATTTGTCACACAAACTCGAATTCTCATCACGAAATTTTCAATACATAGATACCGTACACCAGACTTGCGCGTATGTTTACTCGGTATTTTTTTCATATGACTCACAGCAGCTGTTCATTATGTAAGTATATCGCCACCAAGCGGAAGGCTATGTTGTTATTTCGCGTGGTGATCATGTTATTTTTCGGTCTACAGAACGAGGACTTTGAAGAGAGGTACGTATTTATCAAAGACATATTACCACGCAACACGTCATAGCCCTATGATGAGTTAGTTTAATCAAATTTTCACCCTCACACTTTATTTAACCAAATATATTTCAACGTACGCCTGTCTCGCCCACGTGATCTCTCCTCTTGCAGTTTCTTATTCAAAATGTAGGTCTACTTGGGTTTCTTTTCTTGTTTCCTCGTGGGAATTGTGTGAACTATTTCGTGATCTGAACAAAATAATCATATTAGGCAAAGTCAGTAGAAAGGCGCTGCAAAACTTCGCACTGTATGTAATAAACCAGAAGTTATTATGGGATTTGAAGTTCTGAACTTGTTTATGTGGGTCTGTGGCTTCATTTAATAACATATTAGCAACAATATCCATAGCGTCATCTTGCCATTTAATGCAGAAAGATCAATGGAAAATATGTACAAAGTTGAAGTACACTACGAGAGTGCCAGGACAGGACAATTGGGATTATCACACGGCCGCGACAGAAGACCAATCCACAGGAAATTAAACAAATAATGTGCAGGGACATCGGAAAATGTGGTCGCCTACAACAATTTGCCCACCTTCCTTACAACACAAATTTGCGAGCAGTAACACACAACGCCCCAGGGGTACTCTGTCAGTACAATGACTGGACACGGGATGGATGACCAGAGTTCAATCCCCGGCCGAAGCAGGTCCACCAGGTTCAGACCCGGAGGGTTCAACCAACCTCGTATTAAATGAGTACCGTGGGACAAAGACGATGGAGTGTTACGTTAACCACTCGCATCTTATCTATCACTGAGGTTAAGAATGCCTGAAATTAACCTACACTCCCCAACACGTCTTCACAGCGTGGTGCTTGACTTTACCTTTACACTGGGTGTAACTCTTAAGCTTGGGTTTCCTCGGGTAGCGGTACCGTAATCAAGCGGCCGTAATATGACGGTGAATGACCTCACTAAAACGTTGCCATGGAAACAAAGGAACATGGCAACGTTTTAGTGACGTCATTCACCGTCATATTACGGCCGCTTGATTACGGTACCGCTACCCGAGGAAACCCAAGCTTTACTCCTTAGGTCGTCTCACTTAGCATCATCATCAGTAATC